>NW_010561183.1:63804-101055 GCF_000687285.1 Phaethon lepturus | reverse complement strand
ATTCTGTGATTCTGTGATTTTCCTTCCTTAAAAAAAAACCCCAAAAAACCAAAAACCCACACCCCAAAACAAAAACAAACCACAACACACATAAACAAACCAAAACAACAACAACAACAACAAAACACCCAAAAAAGCCCCGAAGATAGTTTTAGGGGAAGTTTAGGGGAACAGGGAAGGAGAAAACAAATACGGGCTAAACTGGTACAGATTTGAGTACACAATGGTGTCAAAACTCTGAGAAGTCGGGTATATCATCATCCCTTTTACAGCTACATCTGTTCATCACAGCGGTTTTTCTGGTTTATTGGAAGAAGGTCCACGCCCACTGAAAAAGCATGTTCAGGGGATTTGTACTGCCAGCCCCTAGGACTGGTTAGTCTATATAGCAGCATAAAATGACTGGCTGCACTTCTTTACTGCTCTTCTGGCATCTTTAATGCCTAATGTAACTATATTAAAAGGGCACATTCCTCTGACAGGCTAGCTTTGTGCTCTACCTTTTTCCCCATAAAACCCAGTTTGTGCCCTTTTACTTCTGGGAAGCCTTCTGGTACCTGGCAGAGTTGTCAGCTGCACCTTGGGTGCAAAATCTATATTAAGGATCATTAGTGATTCACTGAAAGTGAAAATCACGTTCTAGTGGTTGTGATTTTACATGGCATTTTACAGGGTCTGTTTCTGTTGAGGTTACTTAATAAGTACAGAGTCTGGCCTCATGTTGAAGAAAAGAAATGCAATGGTACAATTAGACAACAGTAGAAATTAGGGAGGCGGTGTTTATTGAGGATGATAGGAAAAATTTTTTCATGAGTTTTGAAGGAAATGCATGATTCGTGGCTGAGTAGGGAATGTTTACCTATGGCAATATTAACTGTATGACTCATGGCAAGAGGAGCAGTGCGTTGCACCCTTTGTAAGAAGAACTTGCAACATAGGTAGAAAAGGAGATGAAGAAAGGATGAAGTTGCCTTCTGTTTTGCATGAGATTACTATTACTTTAAAACTGGTTAATTTAAAGGCAAAAAGCTAATGTATCTTTGTTGTTTGGAGCTGGAAACTTTCCTGAAATCCCAAGCCAGTGACAGAATGAGTGGGCTTTAAAGCCTGAAAGTATGGCTTAAAATAAACTATTCTCTTTTCATCCATTCACCTCAACAAACAGACCCACAGGTGCAAAAACTGAGGCACAAAACAATTCAGTGATTTACCTGAGACTGCATCCATGCTCACAGAGAGAAGAGGTCACATTGCTGAGCTGGGCTGACTGAAGACCTAGACTCTAAGGGAGGGGAATCATATTAGGAACTTATCCCTCTCCAAGATTACCCTCCATGGGGTTGCAGAAGCAGTGGTTAGGAAAGCCATCTCCAAGGTGTAACCTTGAGTAGGTTTATACCTGTGGAGCTGTAGAGGCCGGGTATTTAGGAGACCCCATAGTGTACACTGAGATGTGTCCCCTCACTCAGATGCATCAGAATGTGGGGGGAGTCACTTAGTCACAGCCTGGGGGTTGTTTCCCTTGCCACCACCCTCCCTGTGGTCAGGCACGCACACGACTCCACAGAAAAGGACTGAGTAGCTGTGGGGGTGCCTGCATGCCCTGAGCAACCTGGTCAGAATAGTCACTGCAGCTTCTCTGTGTGCCCAGGAGTCTCCTCCTCAGCTCACCTGGGTTCCTTTGTGTGTGTGTGTGTGTGTCTCTCCCTCTTGCAGAAAATCTTCCCTCTGGCTTTTACTGTTCATTTGAAGAAGGAGACTGCGGCTGGATGCAGGGCTCTTCTGTGTTGCATCCTTCTCCATGGCGGATTGGAAGCCCAGAGCACAACCGTTTTCCTTCAATAGAAGGTGTGTGAGAGTAAACAGTAAGTGCAGAGAATGAACAGTGGAGAGCAAAACAGGTACACAGATACAGGTAGGGAGGGGGAATAAAAAACAAGGCACATTTTCCTATATACTTACATATTCAGCCTTCAGTGAAACAAAAGCCATCTTTCTACTTCAAGTGCTTTGAGCAAAAGACTATCCTGCTCACTTTCTGTCTTGAGGGTATAGACTGGTACTTCAGATGTCCACAACTGATACTAATCTTGATCCTTTCTAAACAGCTTCACACCAAGTATTCATCTGCATGATCCTCCTCCATACTGATCTGATTTTTTCTTTCCAATTTTCCTATTTAATTCCTCTGTTTCTCTGTTCTGCTGCTTTTTCCCCCTTCTCATTTCCTAATTTTTCTTCTCTTTGTTCCATTGTCCCTTGAGTTCCACTTTTATGTATAATTACTCTATACTTGGTTCCAAGTAGTTCAAAATCCCAATAGTTCATTTCTAATCCTTCTTGTACAAAACACTGAAGGTTTATATCTTGGGCATTGAACTGGTTGAGTTTTTGAACCACTGAACTTCTGGTTGAGTTTTGGCAAACAGACTACCTGCCAGGATAAGCTTTTTCCCAATGCAATAACGTAAATCATTGGCAGCATTTATTGCTGAGGCACAGAGCATCTAAGGGATACAATAACAACAGCAGAGTTAATGGTATATAATCCCAACATTGCTTTAGAAAGTTAGATCTGGAGTTGAACCTGGAGCATAAGATTCTTTACTTTTTGTGAACTGGTATAGGCTACAGTGAATTTATGCTGTTTCATGGCTCAGCGCACAGCATTATAGACCACAAAGTGATGGAAGCACAGGTAAACATGAAGGCAAAGGGGCAGAAAGAGGGTGCTCTGGGGAGCTGGCAATAAAGTGTTGCTGATTCATGATTTGTTTATGCTGTAAAGGCAATTTCAGTGAAAGCCCAAATAACTGGGCTCTAAGTAGGGGTACCCCTCTGAGCTCGAGGGCAGAGCTGCCAAGGAAAAACCCTAGTGTTGCTACTGCCCTTGTTCCCCATGTTACAACAAATGATTAAAGGAGCCAAGAGGCCTCTGGCTCCATTAATATTACTCTGATGGTATTTTGCCATAGTTGTATTTTGTTTTGGGATTGGCCAAGATAAATATTCTCTTCTAAGTTACCTTTCATTCATAAAATATACATTTTGTTATTCAGCCTTGCAAGGAGGATGAATCTGAAGTCACAGAGGAACAGAAGATAGCTCTAGGGGGAAGGTAGACAGACTTCTTAAGTGTATTTCCTGAGTATGTTTGTTGGGTAAAGCTGCATCCCTAATAAATTGAAAAAGCCTTCTACTCTCTGGCATCCTCCTGTAGTTGGACCCAGCTGACATAGGTCTGGGGAGGTTTCATAAACCCTGATACCAGAAGGTGAGTGCTGCAGTTTGACTTTCTTCTTGCTCTTTTATCCAGGTTGTGCACTCCTCCTTAACACCAGCAAAGCACCAGCAGTAGCAAACACTGTGATGACCAGCACTGCATTTCCAGCTCCTTTGAGGAACTCCCCCTGCAAGGCAAGTCCTAATGTTCTCTTTTCTTTTGCAGTTTACAGAGCTTTTTTTGTGTGTTTGACTCTGTTTTTCAAAGATAGCCACTAGGTCAGTAGCACAGCAACCACTTTCTCTGATGACTTATCTATAAAATATACTTATTTAATGGCCCCTGTATGCAGGGGAAAGGTATGGTTAGCTGCTTGAAATGCCACTTTTGTGGCATTTGTGTTCTGAAAAGCTTAGCACATCTTGTCCTCATCGTATGGCTTCATATGATGTATTACAATCTTCATAATTAAGCGTATATCCTGTAAGGGTAGAGCAGGCAGCGTTACATAAATGCAAAGAGGAAGAAGCTTACTGCATGGACAAACGTTGTATTTGCAAGATCCAAGAAAGAATAGGCTTCAGGACTGCCCCTGAGCTGCTCAGAAAATACAATGCATGCTTTCTTTAGCACAGGTGAGATTTGAGCTGGCAGGTCTTCACCATGCTGCACCTCAAGCCTACCAGTCCTCATCTAGGCCTTGTTCATAGGTGCACTGAAGTTAGCAGCAGCAGAGATAAATTCATGTAGAATGGAACCCTTAAACTGCAGATTGCAGAAAGATGATCTGTCTGCATCTTTTTACTCCAGTCTACAGCCTCACAGATTATATTATCACTGATAGGAATTATTAATGATTTAGGACTTTGAACCATGGCTAATGACTTAGAGCATTTCACATCTTGAATGGTCACCCTGAAATGTCACACAAGCTCCTGGATCCTGGAGCAGCGGGATTTGGGAAAATTGATCCTAACAAAACACAATTTGATGTTTGTTGGTCAAGCACTGAACAGACAAAAGAATCAGATTCTCCCTGTTCCACTGATCTTAAAATGCAGAAAGGACAGGAGGGGATGTGTCAGAAAGTTCTCTGGACTGAAAGTACATAGAAGGTGGTCTTTCTTTGGCTTAAAGTTTGGTTTGGTTCACTTCTGTTGGATATCTCAGTTCATGTAGCAAAGTGCATCTGTGTTTGCTATTTAGATATATTCATGTCCTCCTTCTTGAGGAAATACATTCTACCTTGTTTTTCCTCCCTTCTGTGACAGAGGCGTATGCAGGTTCTGAATATTTTAAGACCTTGTTCTGCCATGGAACAGCAAGAGCGAGTGTTTTTCATAATCCACCTGACACAGGAATCAGTGTGAATGATTTCCCAATATGTGTATATTTTTTTCTTGTGTATACAACAGAGCAAATAATTAAACTTGCCGTTGGGGGAGAAGCTGCCATGTATTTCATCTGCTCACATGCCATCCCACCTTCGTCACTCCCCTTGGCACTTAAAAGGCATCCGGACACATCCAGCATTGCAGCTGTCGGTAATAAAGAGTGAAGAAGTTTGGCAAGGGTTTTGTCTCTTGCCTTTTCATATAGTGTAAAAGCTCTCTTTTCAATGAGCCCCTGGTGGCTTCAAATTCTATTTTACTGGAACAATCTGTCTGTGAGCAGAATAATTTAATTCCACTTTTCAGCACAACACAAGAGGAGAAAGGAGATATTCCCTCCTACGCCCTTATTCCTCCAATAGGTGCCAACAAACTTCCTTATAGTGAAATTATAGTCAGAAAAGAGATTGTGAAAATACCATAATGCTGTCCCATATTTATTCATCCTCAATCACTTCCCAATTGAACTGGCTCAAGTTGAGGCACTAAAAGATGAGTTTTCTTCTACCTGTCACTGCTGACAGCTCCACCTGGCATGTTACAACCAGGACAGATTCTCTGGCAACTGAAATCCCACTGACAAAACTCACTTATGATTCATATGGCAAAGGGATCTCAGCAAGTATGTGTGAATTAGACCCATTTATTCTTCCACAGTCAGAGCAAGCCATAAACTCCCTCTTCTATGTGATCCAGCTCACATGCTCCTCTAAATATCTTCTTGCTCTCCTTGCATGTTCACTTACATGGTGGCTAGTTCTGACAGCTAAATCCAGTGCCTCAGAGAGATTCAGTTCAGATTCACATCCTGCACCAATATATATTAATGATGGAGGCTGTCCTTAAGCCTGTCATTTAACATCCCTTCTCCTCTGTGTATGCCATGTCTACCCCAGGATCAACATGCCTAGCTCATCTGAATTCCTGGGGATGATACTGAATGTGCTGCCCTGGATACTCAGCTCGCTCATCTCTCCTGGGTGAGTGGAGCTTACCCATGGTCCGTGCACAGGACTTCATCAAAGACCACATGCTGCAAGCCCCGAGAGCAACAAAGAGGCCAGCAGACGTCCCCAGTTTGCTGATCTTGACTCCTCTTCTTTCCCTGCTACATGGAACCTCTGGGGCACTACTAGGCCCGCTGTTTAGTGAAGCTACTGTTTTTTTCCCCTGATCCCTTAATTTGCTTTTATTTTATCCAGTAAAGTTAGACAATTACACCCACCATAGTAATTGCTGACACCCTGCTTTTTAGCTTGAGGTGTACCTAGGAATTAATTACTTCAACCTTAGTGTGAGGAGCATTGCCTGCTGCAGTATTGTTTACCAGGCTGGAGGATTCTGTTTTTTTGCCAGAGTGTCTGTGAAACCAGGACTCAATGCCGATAAGGAAACAGTCAAGCAGTCCAGGGTGGGTGCTTAAGGCTTGTTTTTTTCTCCCTCAACCTAGCTGTTTAATCTTCCACTGTGATAAAGTGGCAAAGGAGATGACTGAACAGTCTGTGAAAATAACTGCTAGCATCCTGGAGGCTTGTGGGGTGGCCTGGTCCAAACACCTTCCCTGTAGAGGTTCTGGGCAGCTGTTTGCAATAGTGCTGATGCTAACACTTGGAGACTCCAGAGCCTGGGTGATCTTTGGCATACATATTGCCACTAAGTGGAGGACAAGCACGACCCTCCATCTTTGTGCTCTCCCCAGTTTGTGGTTGGTCACCAGGAGCGTGCTGAGCTGCTTGCAGGCTCTGCTCCCCTAGCGATTCCCACGCTCTGTGGGAGGCTTCTCATTAACTCAGAAAAGGAAAAATCAGGCTGACCTACTCTGTACTGCCCCACATGCATCAAAAGATGAGAAAGGGCAAAAATGCATGCAGGAGATACAGTAATAAATACAGCCTGTACTTTCCCACACATGCTTGGGATTGGCCCTAATGTGCCTTTCACTTTGTCTATAGCTTTGTACTGCGCTTTGCTCCTGTTTGTTTTGAGCATCTTTATACGTTCATTTTCTTCGATCTTCAGTTCTTCAGCAGGCCAGAGTGGTTAGTTTGTGATGCTGCCCTTTGTCCTTGTTTCCATTAGTTTTTCACTTTCTTTTTGTTGTTTTATTAAATCTTGGCTAGAGTATCCTGACTTCAAAGAATCTCTCTTGTTTGCAGTCCACACAGTCTTTGTTATCTTTTTCCTGTTGCACATTCAGTAGGGTCCTTTGCCTATTGACCCCATTAAAACCCAATTTATGTGGTAGAGGGAAACTGTGGCACTTCTACTAAACCTTGGGGGAATGCAGAAAGTGGTACGTATAGTCCATGAAGAGATGCTCCATTACCCTGAAGTAGCCAGAAAGCAGGGACGCAACAAAAAGCTCTGGAAATGCTTCAGGAACCAAACTGAGTCACAGTAATCAAGAGTGAAAATCTTTTAACCCACATGTAAAAGTTAATTGGAAACAAAACATGTGCAATTGAGCATAGGAATGCACATAAAGTGTGAAGAATTAATCCAAACAGTGGCCTGATTTAAAGGCAGACTTTATAGAGCTCAAGCAATAAAGCACAGCAGTATATGCCCCTTCTCTTCACACTGTGATTCCCCTCCTCTGAGTGGGAATCAGTTGGCATGCACAAGGACGACAGGGCAAAGAGGATAGTGAAGTGGTTAGACATTTCCTCATTTTGAAGGAGAAATCCGTATGCATGGCATCAGTAGCTGTACTGCTGTCTGGGAATCTGGGAAACCACATTGCAATTAAAGTCCAAGGGAAGTACTGTCATCTCAGACACCACCCATGGAAAAACTAAATTGCTTTGCCACTGTTGATAGCCTCTAGGTGTGCACAGTTCCCAGACTATAATGGCCACCTACTTCTCAATACTTTGCAAAGATGTCAGAGAGATGACACAAGAGCGTTGCAGATGTCCAGGGAGTGCTCACCTTCACATGGAAGCTGGAGACTCAGTTCTGACACCCCACATCTGGACAACAAGGCAATCCCATCTCCCTCAGACCCAGCAGTGTTGCTGTACAAGTGCAGTCACGTACGTTGACTTGCTTTTCATTCCATTTTTCAGAGATGCTCCCTGTCATCTGCATCCTCAGGCTTTGAAGGATGTCATGGTGCCTGTAGTTCATAAAAGTCATACCAGTGTCTTCCCAAAGTGTTTGGGCTTCTGTGATAAAAAGATGTAAGACCCGGTCCAGGATTACTGCATTCTGTGAGGTCTTGGTACAGTGTGTACCTGCCTGGGAAGCAGTAGTTATATCTATCCACCGAGATTTTGTTTTGTGGTGGATTATGACTATTACTTCTGTTTGGAAGTCACTGCAGAAACATGAACAGTCTGGAGACTGATTTTTAGAAAGTCTGCTTCGCTCAGCACAAGGGAATCTGTGATAGACCTTAGTGCCATATCTGAGAAGTAAAAGCCATGAAAGTAGTTTTGGTGTAGGCTATAATAGAGAAGGAGAATAACAACAGAGGTGGCGTTGCCTGGATGGTGATGAACTTGGAATCATCCCTAAATGTATCTCCACAAAAAAAGGTGACTCTTTGCAACAGGGACTACATTGTGATTGGGATAACTAGATTATTTCATTTTTCTGTTAGATCCTGGGTCAAACATTTTAAAGGGTATAGATGTGCTGAAAAACAGTGAAAACAGATTCCTGTGATAGTAAAAGAGCTTTGTGCTTTTGTCCATGTTTAAAAAAATGAAGATCTTTTTCTGATGCTATTTTGACATTTCAACTAGCTATTTCTTGAAAGCCACCATTATGTTATGTAGGTAAGTACTAAACTGAGCCAGACTTCTTTTAAGCCTGAAACTACTTTTTGAATGTAAACATAGTCTCTCTAGAAAATAAATATAATAAGTAGATGTAAAACAGTATAGTTGAAGTTTGCCCTCTCATTTGCATTTATAGGTATAAAGATGTTTTCATCCTCTGTGGTTATTAATTCAGTTCTCTTTTCTATGCAAAAGTATTGTGTTTTAGAGCATGTAAATCAGTAATATAAATAATTTCTTGAGTACATTCTGAGCCCCATGCTGACACCTGCAGAGCGTGTCTTTTCTTCTTCTCTATTCCTTGAGCTTTAAATAACTTAGAAGGGTACATGGTAATAACATTGACTCAGAACTTTTATGAGCATGAAAAATACAACATAGATATGCCTCTAGCACAACTTTTCATGTGCTTTATTTTGCAGAATGTTGTTAGCATCCTTTTTTTATTTTTAAGTGTCATTTATTATTCAGCTCATTCACTGTTACCTGTCTTTATCTTTTCTTGCTTCCTTTGCCACCTGGATTCTGTGGCATTGGATTGAAGGATCTATAATATCTGAAATTTCTGAAGACCTGGTCACTGTAATCCCTGGCAGCAAAATTATGAGCTCTTTCTTTCTCTTTTGTTGTCATCTTTATTTTTATGTTTGTCTCCTGAAATGAAGGAGGTATTGTATTAGGTTCTTGATTTTGTAAAAGTAAACATAAGTAAGAAATAGTGTGAGAATAACTAGCATGAGAATATGTTCATATAAAATACAAGCTTCTCTTGCCTGCCTAGGTATTTTAAAGCTACATGATCAGATCAGTTAATTATGATTTTATCATTTACATAAGTTTTTTTCTTTGCACATCTGGGTCCTAAGCAAAAGCAGAAGTGTCAGCAGACTACAAGAGAGACTGATCACGCACAGTTGTTGATCTGGCCAAGAAACAGGAACAAGACCTTTTGGTCACTTTTCTTATTCATAAGAGTCCAAATCTAAATTGCTGAGCAGTTCTAATAGATGTCTTTGCTTGTACTGTTGTATGCAACCATTTCTCACTGCTAGTAAGAAAAACAATATTGCCAATGTGATAAACTTTATGCCTTGAACATAGTTCATATTCACGTACAAAACTTATTGAGACTTGGCAAAGGTGTGTGCAGCTATTGCCTAATTCTGTGTAATCTGTATCCCAACTTGGAGCTTCAGTTTCTATCCACCAACGAGGTGTTTTCCAAGCTTCTTTAATGCCTGACTTACATTTACTGCATTCACATCTGAAAATAACTTCTACCGTTTCCTGTCTAGTGAAGAAGACGCAAGACAAGACTTATGTTTCTCAGAAAAACAAATAGCTGTATTTCAAGAATCCACAGTTCATGGTCAGGAAAATTTTGAGCAATTCCACTCAGCAAGTTCTATAGGTGAGGGGCAAGGATTGAGGGCATGAGAACTAGATAATGTGCTGTCTCACAAGATGTAAGCCTGTGTTGCAGAGCTGTGGTGTGGGTAGCAAGAAGGCTACCAGTGGGATCCAGCTACTGTGGTTCCTTGGGAGCAGGATGCCTGTAGGCTCTTCTCCATCTTCTTTAAAAATAACTTACTCCAATCTCTGTTTGAAATATGTTCATCTTTTCCCCTTTCTTTGGTTAGTTGTGCTAAAGATGGACAACTAGCTTTTCCTGACAGGTAGGACCATAGTGCTAATAGTCAGGGGCATTGCCACTCAGAAAGGGAGGAAAAAGAAATAGCAACTCTCCAGAGTGCCACTGAGGAATCTTTTGTTTATACTGTTGTGAGTGTGTGTCATTGGTCCTCAGTCAGAC
The DNA here is from genome assembly GCF_000687285.1 of Phaethon lepturus. Taxonomy (NCBI): domain Eukaryota; kingdom Metazoa; phylum Chordata; class Aves; order Phaethontiformes; family Phaethontidae; genus Phaethon; species Phaethon lepturus. The sequence continues at coordinate 90,843 of NW_010561183.1, read as the reverse complement.
ATCTAAGCAGTAATTCATACTGGAATGTTTCTAGCCAGTAAAGTAAACTCACAGGTGTAAGCAGGCCCAAACTTCACCCAAAAAGTTCTCAGTGTTTTATTTCTTTTGTGCATAAGGAAGTAAAATGCAAGTCTCAATTCTCAGGTGGTCCTGAAATTATGCAGCTTGAGCTAGAAAAGCTACATTCCTTGTTTTTCTTCACCTCTCTGTTAAACCTGCCAAGCCCTGTTGATATTGATAAGGATTAGTTTTTTGTTCTTTCTTGGATGAATTGAATCTCCTATTTGTCAGTTTAGAAATTCCACAAACTCAGAGGCTAAGGGCATTCTCAGAAGGCATCTTTCCAGATGGTGTTTGCAGTACAGTGCATGTGGCCATCTGACCCAAGTTTTGCCTCAATATGCTGTGTGTTTACCATGGGCTCTCTCTCCCTTTAATTTTCCCCAAATCAGTTTAGAGCATCTCATTTACTAAGTCAGTGGGTTTGCATATGAACAGCTAATCACCAGCTACGCTGAGTTCTAAAGCTGGAAAGCAAGGTGCCATTGAGCCAATGTCTACCTGCAATGCTTAATTAATTTCTCAGTGATGTTTCTAGCTTCTGAATATTTTGCTGCTGGTTTAACACAGAGGGAGATGTTTGATATATAATGTTAGAGGTATGCCACCAACAGCCCAGATTCAGATTTTTCCAAATGTGCCACTGCACTACTTACAGGATGTGTTGTGTATGTAGTACCATCTGCCACCATTGATGCTGTATTCTGTAGAATGAATGCCAGACCCATTTGGAAGTCTTTACTATGGCATCCAGCTCATCTGCTCTTGCTCACTTCAGCAGGTGTGAAAAGACCTGGACTGCCCTGCTGTGAAGCTTAGAAACTGTGGAAATCACAGCCAAAAATGCCCATTTGGACACCATGCCAGCTGATTCACTCAGAGCCAGTTCATTAGAGTCTGCATGTTGTGCTTTGCCAACGAGCTGATCTCCCACATCTGATGCCAGCTATGCCTTTCCTTCAAACAGCTGACATGTGTGCAAAGGCATCCATTCCAACTCATACGTTGATTCAGCTTTTGCTCTAGTGTCACATTAATAGGTATCAAAGGCTCACTCTTTTCTCACTTTTGACCGTGTAGATGTTGCCTCTTACTGCCTGGCAGGTCTCCAGAAGAGTCAGAGGTCTGAAAGCTCCTGCACAGTAGGAGCTTTAGGGCTTTAACTCTCAAATTTTGAACTGTCAAAATAGCACAGTGAAGTTGCTCCAACTTACCTGTATTAGAAATTTCACACAGTGCTTTACAGTAGAGTTGGCATTAGGGTCATAAAGTGCTTCACATATGGAATCTCAGTAAGAGGAGTTGTTTTCCCTGCTATAGGTTGAGTGCTTTAAATATCCACTGGCATTCCAAAGTTATTAAAAAAAAAGAGAAGTTTAGTGCTGATCAGTTTTCTCAAGGGAAATTACTTAAGTGGGTCTGAAAGGTATTCTAATGATATTTAAGGCAGAGCAATCTTCACTGTAATTTCAGTAGTCTCACTTCATAGGCACTTGAAAGTATAAAATGTCCAACAGGTTATTTAATCTTGATTGTCATCTGACATTAAGACCATGTATGTACTGAGATACAGATATCTAGCTTGAAGGCATCAACCTTCTACACCATAAACCTTTGTCAGCAGCCTCTTTCACCAGTGTTGGTTCTGGTGAACTTGTGGGTATGAACTTAGTCCCTGCCCAGCTGCCTCCCTGGGCATCACTTTGTGTCGCATCCAAAGAAGTTCTTTGCAGTCCTACTCAATTCTTCTTTTTCTTTCTGGTGTCTGTGAGGTGAAAATCCTCACAATTCATCTTGTGGTTTCCACTGTCTGACATTACGGAAACGAACATGGGACTCAGCGAGTCCTTTCCCAAACTTGGGGTGAGAGTGAGCTGGTAGTCCGACTTGAGCTTGTCCCCAGAAATGCTGTTGTCTGGTAGGCCCCAGCAATCGTTTGCTGAACTACTGTAAACCTAGACATCAGTCTTGAACATCCATAGTTAAAATGAGGTAATGATTCACAAATACCTGCATATCAGTTTACACATCTTATCAATGTTTGTGTCATACACCTAGGAATTCAACAGATACAGGAGTGATCATAGGCAAGTGCAGTGATTTTGGGACTGGAGAGAGAAAAGAACCACATCTAGATTTTTTGGTCTCTCTCATAGTTTTGCAATGTAGTCAAAGTCACTGCTCTTTTTGTAACTTTGGAGACAGGCAGGTGAACTGCACTGTTTACCAAAACTCAGTACTGAAACTTAATATAATGGATACCCAGAATTTTGTTTCACCCACCCCAAAATTCCTAGCGTAAGCTAGGAATAATAGCAACACTTCAGTCCTTTCCACCCCTAAATCTGACTTGTCTACCAGGACAGGCTTACACTGTGAGATAGCAACAGCAAGCAAAATCTGGCAGTTGTTTTATGCTGAGAAATGGATATGAATATTCTATGTTATCAGTGCAAGAAAGTAAGTAATGTTATCAGGTATTCCTGTGTAAAATACAAATTTAATTCCTAGCCTCTTGGCTTAGGTGTTGGCTTTGAACTGTTAAAAACCAGAGGGCCATTTTTTAACACACATGGATGCTAGACACTGTGCTGAATACTTTCTTGTGTCCAAAAATTCATTGTTAATGTAGCTTTAATAAACTCGTTCCTTCAGCATTCTCACCTCTACTGGTTATTGAGATGAGACCCAGCTCCTACATGTAATATATATGTGTATTTTACTTATGCTCTTTACCAACAAAGAGCTAGCTCTTCTTCTTCTTCCCAAGAAAACTAGAAGACTATATTCATATAATACGGATTCTGAGACTAGCCTGATGTAGAAGGAATTTTTTTCTTTTCATACAATGAGGGAGAGAAAGTCATAAAATGAGAAAACTACATGAAATTTATTTTATATATGGGGATAAATACATAGAAATGGACTCAGTTACATTAAATGTAACAAACATGTTAGAAAAGTGGTTTCCTAAGGTATTTTAATTAATAAAAACCCTAATTATTACTGAACTTTAATTGGAAAGCCTGTAGAAACTTGGGAAGAGGCAAGGAAAAACTTATTTTTGAAAAGAGTGTCTGGCAGATGAGAATGTGATTACTGGTGATGTCTGCTTATTGCAGCTATTCTTGCTGTGTTTTTGCTGCTGCTTGGAATATGAGAGTTACTTGCTGAAAAGTTGTTAGTCTTAACCTTAATCTCTTACATGATATCTTAGGGGAGTGTGATCTTTGTACTGCAGATAATAAAGGTATTAGCTTACCTCTTTAAAATTACAGATACATATGTGAGAGCTAAAACAGAGATATTTTGGACTTAACTTTTGCAAAAAGAAAAGCCAGTAGTTCCAATATTAAATAACATATACTAAGTATTACAGGCTTCCACATAGGGATTTTTCTAAAGGGATTACATGAGTATAAGGGAGGGAGAACTGACTTTTTGGTGGTTAGAAAACAAAGAAATGAAACAAGAATTGGGAATTTTGTTAACTTTTGGATAATGTTTGTGATGTTTAATCTCATATGTTCTCTTTGTTCTAGCTACAAATGTCATGGCTCATCCATGGTGTCTTGCTGGGAAATATATCCCTGGTGCTGGTTGAGAACAAGACAGGAAAGGAACAGAGCCGGATGTTCTGGCATTCAAATAACAGCGAAGGTTTGGGAATATGGCAATGGATGATTTTACCTCTCCCAGATGTACTGGATAGGTATGAGTCTTCTCATCATTCTCCTTCATGGTGATCTGTCATTTCATCACTAGCTACCTGGCAATGAAAATGGCCAGCATCACTCCAGGAAGTGGCTCCCTCAGGGAGAGGAAAGCACTTTGTCCCCAGGAGGTATCTTCAGTTACAAGCGGTGGATGAGAATAACTGAGTAGTTAGAGCAAAGCACCCAATTTTACAACTCCTGAGTGGTGGTCTTGGTTCACAAATTGGATCACTGGGAAGTGTACAGCAAGGTGCTTAAAATTCTGTGTCTCCATTTCATTGACTGGAAATAATCATTCTCCTGACATACTGTTTCATGGAGCATGTTTGATCTTCTTACGTGGTTTGCTAGACTTGGATGTGAGCTCCATAGATGATTTTTTTTTTTTTTCCTGGGTATCAGGGTCGCCACTGTTCAATGAGTCTAGATCTGAGGATTGAAAGAGGTGGGAGAAGAACCTGCTGAAAATCAAAGATGCATCTGAACACCTTTGTGTTAGCTGTAGCAAGAGGCTCAGCTTAATAAGGGGCTGTCTCAGTTATGACTGTATTCTGGCTTTAAGCATAAAAGGTTTATCTGGTAGCATACACTTAATCTGGTAGCATATGCTTATTTAAAGAGTGTTGTTTTAGCTGTTTCTTACAAGTCAGCTTTAAGGGAATACTCTGTTGTTCATTGTTTACTTTTTGTGTGTGCTCTGGCTTATGCTGTTTATAGAGAGAACACAGACCTACTTTGCCTCCAGCTGCCCTGGCCCTTAGGCTGTAAGATGCATCTACAATCTGTGCCATGAGCACTGGTGTCCTTTGTCTTTTTGAAAATCTGTGCCCTATAAATAATGAATTTCATTAAGGGTTAGTTTGCCTTATAAGAAGTTTGAACAAATATTGTATGAATATGTCTTTTATCTTGCTGGCTCTTGGGTATGCGTGTACCCTGCAAATACAACAAGGACACTGCCGACCCTTCATTCCTGAATGTATAATTAATATGTGTATGTCAAAGATTTAAAAAATATCAACATTAGCCTTATTGTGCAATCACTGCTGAAGCACCATTTATAAAAATACCTGGTTGCTTCATTCCCTTCAGCTGTGTTTCCTTTGAAGACTGGTATATTTTCCCATTATTATTTATGTGATTTATTTTCTAATGTTGCCAGGGGAATGTTTTGTACCTGAACTATTTTGTACTCTTATACTGTTGGTTTCCTTTAAATTCTCTCTGGTTGCACAGTCAGGCAGAGAATACTTTGATCTTAGGAGTCAGGCTAGCAGCGGTTCATGTGGAATCACAGATCCAACTGATACACAGTGCTGACTATTACGTATCAGGTGTTGACACCTTTACTTTCCCGTTACTTATGGAGAAAGACAATTGGGTTCACTGAGGGAAGGGAGTTTGTTGGAAGTTAAGAAATAATCAAGGAAAACGTTGAAGTTTTGGTGTCTCTTGAAAGGTTTTGTCCTTACTTATTCACCGAAAGTGCATTAATTTAATGATTTTTTTTCTAAGATTAATTTGGTTGAAACCAGCTCTTCCTGGGGAGGAAGAGATCTCCTGTGAGACTTAGAAATACTGCAGGCATCCTTCTTCCCAACTTGAAACCTTATGAAATCCGGACTGATGTACAAATTAGGAAGGAACTCTATGGAAGTGTACACTGAAATGGTACTGGAGAGACTGCAGTATATATACTTTGGAGATAAATGACAGTTTTATTGAACTGTAGAAGTATTTAATTGATACGAATGCAATGCTGGTGCTGCTGAAAGCTTGCTGTGTCTGTCTTTTTCTAATTGGTTCCTGTGTCAGTAGCTGTGAGGGTCTGCATTAGAAGAAACATGATATTGCAGGTATTCCTACAGAAGGAGCTGAAAGTTTAAATCACCTCACAGAAGTAAAGCTCTTGAATAAAGCACACCAGTGTACCAGTTCCACACAAAATTAAAGCACATTCCACTGTGATTGGGAAGCTGAATAGAAAGTGTTATTAATAACAAGATAATATGCTCTAAAACGGCTCAAAAGCATGCTTGTTCAAAAGCTGCTTAGCCATAATTTCCATGTTTGGCTTATAGCACTTCAAAGAATCATTAGGAAGACTTCCAAGAAATTAGATGAGCTCTATCTTTAGAAACAGACATTTCTTAAATCCCTCAGGCTGTTGGGAGAAATTATATTTTGGCAGAAAATCATAGCTAGAACACTTCAGGTGATTTGGCAGGAACAGAAAGTAGGGAGGACTATGACAAAGAAGCTAAACTGGGGCTGAGGGATGTTAAATTTCTAGCACTGTATTAGCCTGGGCAGCCCTGGACACATGCTTAATTTCCAAGAGTATGATGAGGAGAGGATTGTTGTCTTTCCTCCTATTTGATCCTTAGGAAAGCATCCAGTTGAAATTGCATCATGTGTGAGGTCTTACCTTGTCTGTGTGGACTTTAAAGAGGCTGAAGTCCTGGCTTTTTACATCTCCCCAAAGTTAGCTATCCATCCTTGTTCTGGAAGGTGTTGGCAAAACAGTCTTGAGAATTGGCTCATGTGGTGTGGAGGTTAATAGAGCTGTAACCCAATTCCAAATGCTCAGTATCTTCTGTGTGTAGGGGAGGAAGGGCAAAGGGCCTAGTGAAGGATATGTCACCAAAGCAGCTACAATCAAAGAAGCCGGTTTTGGGCAAGAGTTCCTTGAACTGTTGGATGAATGGATTGTACTTACCAGAGGCAAAAGGCAAAGTCTCCAGAGGTGCTGTATTTTAACTTTCCACTTAAATACAGTCAACATGAACTAATGATCCTTAGTATATTTCATTTGTCCCCCGTGGAGCCACCTACCCGTCCCTGAAGGACATGTTATCTGCAAATCAGATAATCTGCACAGATTAGTGAAAGCTAGACAATTGGTCATTTTTGCTTACTGGACTTCACACATTAATGCAGTGCTAAAGTATTTGGTAGTGTAGACAACTGTGTTATTGTAAAATTGTTTTATTTGATGGAAAATTACTATTTGCTTTCCAGTGACAAATGATGAGTCTATTAAGAATTGTTCTTTAATTTCACAGAAATGCAAGCAGGAACCAGAGTCTTGAAAGCTCTGTTTAGTTGGTAGTTTGGGTTTGCTTTTTAGTTAGTAAGTAAATGTGAGTTTAATTTTTAATAATGATATAGTCATGGGAATATGACAGCAAGAGCAAACAGAAGCCTGATGTAATTGAAGATGAGTGATTTCTGTAGCTAATAATTAGACATTCTGTTAGTTTAACAGTATGGTTAAGGTATAGCACATAGATAAAAACCAAGCACATATAACAAAGTGACTGTCTGGAGCTTGCTGTAGGCTGATGCTTATTATCTAGCAACTGTTTTGCTAGGCAGTGTAGAAGGTGAAAAAGGAATAGCTCTAATAGGCTGAAGCCTGTCTGGAAAAATAAGGCTTTAAGAAACAAGTTCTAATTCTCCTTGTTTCCACTCTCTTGGGGAAGCTGAGGCCAGCCGTGTGGAGTGACGTGTAGGCTAAATGTTCTGTGGGTCCATCTGCCACCTGGATGGAGTTGCCTGGAAGTGGACTCCACATGAGTCAGTCCAGACCAGCTCTGGTCTTTTAAGGCCTATGTTCTCTACTACATGTCCTTTTCATTAAAGATTTTACTGTAACTTCTGTCAAAGGAACATTTTATAAATGGCAAGTATTAATAGCAACCTGTCCAACTTCAGTACAGTCTTCTGATAGAAGAAGATTGTATAGAAATATAAAAGGAATGTAAATGTGTTTACTGGTTAGAAAGGTTTTGTTGGCTTCCTTCCTCCTTAAGTTTATTTTTTGTCATTACAAAGTCTAAATTTGTAGCCAGTCTTTAAGTAGTAGGGGCCAGATGGTGGATGGAGGAGTGAAAGGAGGAGTCTAGTTGAGGTCCCTAGAAACTAAATTTTTAGTCATAAGTGGCAGCACCATTTGCCTTGTCACTGATAGCAAGACTGGGCTCTGTGTCTTTTTAACAAGGCAGCACATTCAGAAAGTAAAAAACAATTTTGTTTTGGTCCCATTGTGCTTAGAGAACTTCAAAATTACTTTCTTGCCGATGACCTTCTCCTGGACATGGACTGAGGAATTTTGCTATGTTGGAAGAGAAAAACGTGAGAAGAGAAAAACCTTACTTGGAAGGCTAGGTATGGATGTGACCTTCCTGAGGAAAAAAGCAAAAAAAGTCTACAAGCTTAAGTTACACCAGAAGGTGATATTCTGTTGCAACAAGTGAAGATTCATGTCCAGATGATTATACTTTCTTCCTTTAAATGAGCTTCTTTAACTGTTCCAGTCTTTCTGGCTTGCTGGATTTTTATGAACTGCACTGGTGCTCATCAGTTTTTCATCTACATTTCAAAGTGGGATTCCCTTTCAGTCCTCGGGAGTGAGACCCTTCATTTGGTCTGGCTTTTTCAGCAGCTCTTATCTCAATGGCAGCCAAGACAGCTGCAGAACCTCTCACTGTTGTAGTAAAAAGAGCAGTAAATAGAAGTTGTCTCATACTCATACCACTCTGCTGTATTTCTACTAGCTGTGACTAAGAACTCTTATTGTCTAATATTTTTTCTTGCATTGCTCTGTCTCTTCCTCACACTGCTTTCAGATTTTCTTCTAAGTTTCTGGGCATCAGGTTTCCCATCAATGAAGAAAGAAAAGAAAAGTTCTTGGCAACATTTTGAACCCAGAGACCTGTTTGTCTCCTGTTATTTTTGAACTTTCTTCCCATTCTGCTATGAAGAAACAGACCCTCCATACAAGTTGGACATATGTCTCCCTACACATTACCACATATGTATGCATTGGTCACATATACACCCAGATCTCTTTGTTCTTTCTTCTTATATCCATCCAGCAAGCCCAGCCTCTGTTGCTCCAATGTGGTCCTACATTACTTTGTTAACAGAGTGAGACTTTAATGCCCGTATCACTGCTTTTCAGCTCTGTAGCATTAACTATGTTTGCTACTGTCCTCCTTTTGAAATACAGTTATTCTGCTGATGGCTGTTCTGTTCATCTGAAAAAGGGTGTTTTGGTGACAGTGTGCACAGAGTACCTGTGAGAGATTTTGTACCAATATACGTTCAGTATGGTTGCCTTTAGTAACACCTTTGAATCTCAACCTTTATTACTGGCTATTAAGTAACTTCCTGCATGGCAATTCTGTCACTGTAACTGAGTTTGGTTAACATGGTTATATTTCTCCAAATAATCTCATTCCACCTAAGTATGTCTTTTATCCCAAATAGTAAGTATTCCTTTGTGAAGTGAGCTAACAATGCATCATTTATAAGAGAGAAGTTAATGGGAACCTGAATGTAATAAGGGTTAGTGACCTGAAACTTCTCTGTTCCGTAAGTACCTTGGTCTCAAGCAGGTTCAGTCATAATTATTTTAGCTAGGTAGAGAGAGAAATCAGTTTCATCAAAGGCAAAACATTACAAGTTATGAAATGGGATCTGTACATACAGGCATGCTGTGATCGTGTCACTGCATGGGGGATTGAGTACAGAGGAGATTAACATTCAATCTTGGTTAATAATCCCTATCTTTATGATAAACAGAAAAAAAATCATTATGAGCCTTTCTAAAATAATGGCATGAAGACAGCTGCCAGAGTCTGGCTAATGGAAACCTGAACCGTCTGTATGAGCCTGGGACAATATTTAGGTGGAATTCAGAGCTGTTACTGAAGGGAGGGAGCTGCAGAATTTGCACAAAATCAGCTTTCTGAGGTCTTCAGTTCAAGGAGAATGTTTTTTGTTTCCCTCCAAACAGAGGAGGATATAATACGCCCAAAAGATAACGTTTCTGTGCAATGAAGACATAAGGGTAGGTGATGGAAGCAAAACAGTTTGTCCTCATGGAGGCTATACCAACATAACTGTAGATGTATTTCCATATTTTTAGTTCTATATTTCCCTCTGTAAATAAGCCCCAGATATTTTGGGGGGAACCAGTCTTCTGTTAGGATCAAGGAAAAACTAAGTAAGCAAAAAGAACCAACCAAACAGAAAATCCAGGATGACATGATGAAGCTCAAATACTGACCACACTGAAATAAAACCCAAGACTCAAAGATCCTGAGGAATGGGGAAGATTACAGCCCAGAAGCTTTGATGTTATCCTGTTTCTGGCAGATTTAACTGAGTTGGAATATGCTTGGTCCTACCTTTCAAGGAACTGTTCATCTGGATTCAGATTTTGCAGGTTGGGCCAAAGAAACAAACCAAAAAAAGCTTATTTGTTATGCCTTTGGTGCCATTTCTTATCTGTGACTCTGAAATATTTGATCAGTAATTGCCTGTCGCATGCCGGTCATAGACCGGACCGAGATTTTGTTTGTATTCTCAGGAACGGAATTAAGACTCAAAACAGAGTCAAGCACCAGGTAACTTTATTTGCCTGACAACAGGTTCACAAATGCAAGAGAAAGAGAAAGGAAAGGAAAGAAAGAAAGAATTAGTTGCAATAGCTACCACCATGGAGCTGCGGCGTCCCAACAGTCTGATTCTTCAAGTCTGGTGGGAGAACGTTAGCCCGTTTCTCTCCTATCGCCAAACACCTGTCCATTTTCTTGCAATTCAGTCTGTAAGATTCTCTCTCAGTCTAGTGAATCTGGCAAAATTGCGGGAAGCCGATGAGTAGTGTTATGCTCAGCAGTGAGCTGGCTTTGCAAGTTTCTTATCTGTTCTTGCAAGGACTCAATTGTCTCTTTATCTGCTTGCTTTTCCTCTTGAGCAGCAATTAGGGCTGCCCCCAACACAGCACAGATTGTTGCCTTTCCCCAGTCACAGTTTTCTTTCCTTTGCCAAAAGAGTGATCTGGTCAACCACTGCCTGCAAGTCATGCCAATTCTTTTGAGCCCAAGCCATGCCAGGAAGTGAGGGTAGGTCTTTATAGCCCTTCAGTTTATTCAGTCTACTGTGCGTTCACATACCCAGTGTGGATCTTTACAACAAGTTCCTCTGTCCTTTCTCTCCTGTCAGGCACTTCCCAAGGAAGAGCCTGCGCTAAGGGCCCTGGTCCCTTCTGGTTGGTTCAGTTTCACAAGGGTGTCCTGTCTGTGACGCCAATTTAGATGTCGCAGCCCGAAAGGAGTCGTTCAGGACGACCTCCTTCCCCATGGGACCAATGACCAAGTTCTTGATCCCCTTGGACTGAATGAAGATGAAACAACACCAGCCAACAAATGTAACAATTTAATAATACAAAATGCAAGGCATGAGGTTGCATAAATGACTCAATGGCAACTACTCTTAACTAAACAGTTCAACTAAACAAATAAGTCCCGTGCAACACGTCTTTTATGCTTTGACAAAGAGAGGAGGAGGGAGAGAGAGTGCAAAGATGTTATCACCACCCATGGATCCAGCGGTATCCCGTTGGTCCTCTTGATGTTCCTTGTTGGTGGGGGTCCCCCTTTTATTTCTGATGGTGTCATTTTTATACAGTCAGAGTCCCACAATCTCTGTATTCCAAGCAACTTTGTGCATATGCAAAAGCCTGATGCAGCAGGCAATGGCACATCTGCAGGCCTTCATGTCTCCTCTCACCATATCTCTGCTCTGCAGGAGCTGGTCATTGCGCCTGCACCATATCTCTGCTCTGCAGGATCTCGTTCTTCCCTGGGGTCCACTCTGTACCAATATATGTTCGAGCTGTTGTACCAAGAAAGGTGTGGGTTCCTCGGAACTGCGAAATATTTAAGACAGAAACGGCATATCAGTCCGCCACATCGCCCTTGAGTGGTTTTTGAATTTATTTAAAACTTGTATCCTTCAGACAGCTGAGACGATATTCCCCAAAGGGGAGATCTGAATTAGGCTTTTTTTTGTCCACTGGGTACAGCATTTCCCATCTTCCTCAAACAGATTAAAAAAAAAAAAAAAGGCCTTTTTATGAGTTGCATTCACAGCTCAGCTGACACTCAACTCTGCAGGATGTAACTTGTACTTCCCAATTGTCATACATCTAAGGAACCTTTTTTCTAGCTGTACTCCTGGGGTCAAGTAGGACAAAAGAAGAGACACATAAGAAGTAATTTCCACTGGTCCTCAAGTAACAATTTTTCTAATATCCAAGCCATTAAAGACTTTCGTAGCAGCCGTATTTTCATTCTTGTGATGAAATCTAGCTTACAAATACAGACTTATCTGACAAGGATTTGGGTTCCATGTGGGGAAGTTGCTGGGATTTGTTAAGCCACAAAGTCACAACAAATTTGCCAGCACTAATTTTGCTGCTCCTGTGTAGTTGCCTTCAGGAATACTCTTTCATGGCCATTCACCACAGCATCCGTGTTTGCAGTGAATATGTCTACCCAGTGCTGTGGATCGGTATCAGTGCTGTATGGGTGCCAGCTGAAGTGCTGGATGTGCAGTCAGCATACCCCACGTTGATCTGTGCAAAAATATCAGTGAGACATTATCCTCCAGTGTTATACTGAGTCATTGCAATAACATATGTTTTTGGTGTTTCAGTATCAGCTTTTACCAAAGTCAAAGGGAGTTGTTTCATTGATTTCAGGGATCAAACAGAAATAAAAAAAAGGAGGGGGCAAGGGAACGAGATTGTCTGTGGGGGTTTTTCCATCTCACTGATGTGTGACATTTCCATCTTCAGTTTTGATTAAATTTCCCTTAATTAGCCCATTAAGCTAAAACCACCAAAGCTAATGATTGAAATGTTGGTTAATTGATGATCTTGTTTCAATGAAATTTGAAAGACATCATATTTCTGAATTAATAGTGGCATTAAACTGGAGAAGAGAAAAAGATGAACTATTTGTTGCAGAAATGCTGGTCTCAAGAGAAGATTTGTACTGAAACTGCATTCATGTTAGAAAAAAACCCCACAGATTAATAGACGACCAGAGCTCTGCTGATGGTTCTAATAGTGTTTGACATTCACATGATTTTTCTACTTTGGAGGCATTTCTGTCGGTTTTTTTCATCCCTGGTGAACTTCAGGAAACTTCAGAAGTTCTGGTCCCAGTGCTCCTGGAGGTGAAACCTATAAAGCTGACTCTTAAATTGAATGAACTGTAAATAAAGTAAAACACAACCTATTGCATTCTTATATGGACAAGTTAGATGGCAGTCACTTCAATGACAGAAATACTGGTTGTATCATGCCTTTCTGTCTTTAGGGGCTGAACCCTTGATAATTCTCATAAAATCCTTCATTGTCTGAAGAGGCATGACATCAACAGTGCATCAAAAGACAACACTTTGGGGCATGAAGCTTACGTTCTGCCAAGGAAACTGCCCAAAGCTATTTTAATAGGTATTTAGTTGCCAGGTATAAAGAAGGTGCCTATTAGTCCTTGCAGAAGTATCTGTCTCTTCTTCTATGCAACCTGAACTAAAGTCTGCAGAAGTGGAGGGAAAAGCTGATATGGAGAACCGTGTCTAAGAACTGCTTATTTGTCTTTGTAATTCATTTTCCAACCTCAGTTTAGCACCTTACAAATGTAAGTATACATCAAAATGTCCACATCTCCAAGTGGCATTTACTGTGCACCCCCAGGAAAGAGGCCGAAGATCAAATGCGTCAGAGACTCAGTTCCAGTGGTCTCTTCAGTGTAGCACCAAGGTTCACTGTGTGCAGGACATTGATTTTCAGACTCAGCCAACTGAAAGGCATATAGCTTGAATCCATTTCCACCTTACGTCTTCCTGGAGGTTTCAGCAGCACACACAGGGAGGGAGAAGCTTCTGCTGAGCTGTGGCCTTTACTTTATAGCCCAAGGTAGGTCCTGATTCTCCATGACATACCAGACTGTGACCTGTGGTGGTTCAGGACCTTTCACATGTGATTCATTCATGTCTTCTGCTGGCACAGGAATGTACAGGAAAAAGTAGATTGGAGCCCACTTTGTCTATCCAACAGCTTTTGTTTAAGACTCACATGGCATGTCTCAAACTGAGCAGCTTATGTTTATGCTAGAGCTTGTAGTTTCATTTGAAGTGGTGTGGGATGTCAGCTGTGGAGCAAATGAGGGAAGGAGGTAGGGGGAGGACAGCTTGGAAGCCAGTTTAACATCCATAGTTTTCACATTTCTTCCAATTTCCTCCTAGACATACCCACAGTGGGTTCCAGGTATACCAACTAAGAACTGTGAGGCTTCTGGCAACATAAGACTGCAGTTGCATTTTCTATGGATTGGGAAGGCAAAAAATACTTTTGTGATCTTCAGATTGGTTTGGATGGAGCTGCTGCCTTTTGAGCTGATAAAGACGGATCATTTAGGAAGGAAAATTATGTCTTGCTGTTTGGAGTTTCCTTTGGTGGTAGAGATACTCCTCCTTCACCATATCCACCATCCATATTTGTGTCAATTACCTGTTATTTTATAGCAATGGCTCATGTCTTTAGAACATAAAAAGTCTAATTTGGAAAAGTCTCTTCATATGTCCCATGAGCGAGAAATTTCAGTATTGAAGCATCATTGTTGTACTTTACCAGCAGTAGACAAGAAGGAACATAGTTACTGTATCAACTCTTTTCTGTTGTGAACAGACTATGTTCTGTTCGAAACCCTTTGCACCTTTCAGGGACTGCCAGGATCTTTTTCTGTTTGAAATTTTTGCTTTGGTTGGGTCAGCTTTTCTGATTGTGTCCCCATCTATAGCTTAGCAAGAACACCAGTTGCAGAAGACAAGGACACTTCAATCTAGACACCCTCAAAAGGTACATATATCCCTAGTATCTGTTTTAGCTTGTGCCAAACCTGACTGTCATCACTGGTGGTGAAAGCTGCACTGTATTGGAGAACAACATGGAAGCTTGTTATCTTTGTTGACTCAATCAGGTGGCTGAAACAGTCAAAACCCTCCTTCAAAACACAGGAACATGCTGTCCCAAAGTAAATGTGCATATGAACAGAGAAGCTTCATTTGAATTTTCTTTCGTGAGTCTGGTTTGTTGGTAAAGGAGAAGTAGATTTTAAAAATACTTCCTTGTTTTTATAATCTCGATGCAACCTCTCAGCATTGTATCTGACTTGTGGGCCATGGTCAGCTGCTTTTAGAAATTGTTCTCCTTCCTAAGCAGACCAACCTAGTGGCCTCTATGATGGAGTGACCACATCAATGGACAAGGGAAGAGGTACCGATGTCATCTGTCTGGCCTTTGGTAAGGCCTTTGACATGGTCCCCCACAACATCCTTCTCTCCAAATTAGAGAGATATGGGTTTGATGAGTGGGCTCATGTGTGGATGAGGAATTGGTTGGATGGTCACATCCAGAGGGTAGTTGTTAATGGTTCAATGCCCAGATGGAGACTGGTGATGAGTGGTGTCCCTCAGGGTTCCATGTTGGGACCAGTACTGTTTAATATCTTCATCAATGCCATAGACAGTGGGATCGAGCGCGCTCTCGGCAAGTTTGCAGATGACACCAAACTGAGCAGTGTGGTTGACACACCTGAGGGACGGGATGCCATCCAGAGGTTCAACATGAGATTCAACAAGGCTAAGTGCAGGGTCCTGCACCTGAATTGGGGCACCCCTCAGTATCAGTACAGGCTGGGGGATGAAGGTATTGAGAGCAGCCTTGCCGAGAAGGACTTGGGGGTACTAGTGGATGAAAAGCTGGACATGAGACAGCAGTGTGTGCTCACAGCCCAGAAGGCCAACCATATCCTGGACTGCATCAAAAGCAGCGTGGCCAGCAGGTTGAGGGAGGTGATTCTGCCCCTCTACTCCTCTCTAATGAGACCCCACCTGGAGTCCTGTGTCCAGCTCTGGAGCCCTCAGCACAAAGAAAGACACGGACCTGTCGGAGCAGGTCCAGAGGAGGGCAACAGAAACGATGAGAGGGAAGTGCTCATAGGAGCACCTCTCCTATGGGGACAGGCTGAGAGAGTTGGTGTTTTTCAGCCTGGAGAAGAGCAGGCTTCAGGCAGCCCTTATTTCACCCTTCCAGTACTTAAGGGGGACTGGCTTATAAGAAAGATGGGGACAGAATTCTTAGCAGAGCCTGTAGCGATAGAAGAAGGGATAATGGTTTTAAACTAAAAGAGTGCAGATTTAGACTAGATATAAGGAAGAAATTTCTCATGTTCAGGGTGGTGAAACACTGGCACAGATTGCCCAGAGAGGTGCTAGATGCCCCATCCCTGGAAATGTTCCAGGTCAGGCTGGACAGGGCTCTGAACAACCTGATCTAGTTGAAGATGCCCCTGCTTATTGCAGGGGGCTTGGGCTAGATGCACTTTAGAGGTCCCTTCCACTCAAACTTTCTGCGATTCTATGATTATGATTTTATGTGGCAGATATGCATCAGGAGAACATGAACTTGCTAAGCTAAGAGAAAGATATAAACCCATGGGTGCACTAAATTAATGCATAGTCAATGTACTATCAGATTTGAGGTATTTGGTTGTGACTTATTTGTGCTCTTCCTGTTGACTTGTAATATCACTGAGGGTGAATTTACAGTGATCTTTCTTCTGATAACGTAGGAGTGGTAGAACTTCCAGGCAAAAGCTAGCTGAGAGTGTGGAAGCGATTTAAGGTAAACCTGCTCAGCTTCTAAAAGGACATAATGAGTTCTTGTCTTCCTGTGGACTACCCAGTGTCAGTTCCTCTCTTTTGTGACTGCCAGGACTGTTAGATATCCTTTGCTTCCTAGAGGGCAGATCAACACCAAATAATTTCTAAATTGGTTTCAGCCTTCGGTTGCCAATTCCTTTTAGAAACTCCAAATTACTTCAGGAGCCCCAATCTACTTATTTTTCATAACACTTTAGGGTGTAAATCACTCATGAGAATAAAATCACTTTAGGTGTCTGATTTTTTTTTGTGTGCCAGAATCTGGGGGGCTTTCTTTTCTGTCCTGGCACTGACACACACACATACTTGCACTTGCTTCAGGTTGTATGCCTCTGGAGGGAAGAAGGGCTGTGTTCTTTTTTTACATCTACCTATATTCATGTACAGCTTCCCGCCTCAGATCATCTTTGCTTATTAGGGGTGAGGATACTTTATCTGTCAATTTAATATTTTTATGTGTGAAAAGAAAAGCTTTTTTTCCTCATTCTAAAACTGTTTTGATTGCAAAGAGCTCTGAGTTTCATCTCTTTAACAGAATTTAATCCCTGTTCTTCCAATCTGTGCAGGTTTTGGTTTCAGATCATCGCTTCGTGGGAAGAAGGATCTGATGCCATTATTGCTTTTGACAATGTCTCCCTTAGTCTGGACTGTTATTTAACAAGTAAGTTTTCCTTTTATCTAGAAGTGACTTGTCTTTTATTTGCCACGTAATTGAAATTTGGAAAGGGGTTGAAACTGTGAGGAAGTGACTGGGTGTTGTTATTTTCAAAAGACTCTTGAAATGTAAAGGTGTGTTTCAGAAATAACTATGCTTAGATGGAGAAGACCATTCACATGCATACCTTATTAGTGGAGCCGACCAGTGAATGGGTTCCAAGTTTGGCAGTGAATGGGTAGTAAGACATATGGTGTGGGAAAGCCAGCATGAGACAGTAGCATCACCTATCCACCCAGGCTGATGCAGAAGCCAATCTGTGATTATAGAGTTCCACATGACCTGGTTTGCTGTATGACAGTTATGAAAATGAATGACAGTAGGACTCTGGCCAGGGAAAGACAGGCATCCTGTGATTGACACTAACTTTGCAGTAACATTGGGCACAATACTCCAGTTAAATTAGAACAAGCTTATTTTATTTGGACTGACATGCATTTAAGTCTGAATCAGAAACTAGGATCTTCCCTCTCTCCTACTCTTGGGAAAAATTTGTATTCTGATCCAGACTTTGTCATTGACTGGCCTCTAGAATATGCCCAGTCTATACCTCCACTGCCAGATTTCACCCCATTTAGATTTTTATTGAACTTTGTGTCTGGCTTATCTTTCACAATCTCATGCATAGTGAGTTGCTTAATTTGTAAATGTGTTCAATGATCTGTCACTGTATACCTCAGACCAACAACTTACATGAGGATTGCTGCTCTGAACACATGAAACTTTTACCTTGGGTTGATCAGTAGAACTTGAGAGTGTTCTTTCATGTCCTAGGCTTGAAGCTACAACCTCATTTGCCCTGATCAGATTGAAAACCTCTAAGCCACTTCCTCATCCAAGACCAGTCAGAATGTTTCATCTACTGTGTGTTATGTTAATTTGCATTGGCTGGGGCTATAAGTCTTTCCATTTATGGCAGTGATACCCCTTGGTTTCTGTGCATAAGTACAATGTACCTCAGGTTCCAGGACTCTAAAGAGATCTTAAATTAGGCTGTAATTAAGAAAGATTGCACATACTTTTACTGGCTAGAAGAAAAACTTTCTAACAGTTGCTAAAGATTGTATTCTGTATTTCTGCCTTGTGTGTTCATTCACTTACTGTTTTGCCCACCACTCATTCCTGTTTATTTTTCTTTTGTCACAGTTCCCAAAACAGCAATGGAAAGCCAATCTGCCCTTTCCTTTTAATAGTGTTATATCCTGTGACTGCAGGCTCTTATTCTCAGCAGAGAAGCCTCCAGCCCTTAATTTAGTTTCAGTTTTGGATTACATACTGACGCGGCCACCCGCAATGATAAACCAGTCTGTGACTTCTTGTTTTCTAGTCAGTGGAGAGAAGACACCTCGAGGTACCACTCCAGACTCAAGCAATTTTCTCACCAGTAGAGGTGGCCAGAAGTTTGGATGGGAACAAAAGCTTCTGGGAAATCTCCAACTCAACACTGCCCCCATCTCTGGTCCTGCAGGTAATTGTCTGGTCTGAGAAGCATTTTCAGACAGCAGAGATTTCCAACTAGTACAGATTTCAGTTAGATGTGGCTAAATGCAATACAATTCCTTTATTTATTTTTTTTACAAAAGGCTTTGTTCAGAGCTTTTCCCAAGTCCCTTACAAACAAAACAAAACAAGCTCTAGAAAGTAGTTGCCTTTAGCTGTTAACTGTAACTTGGATTTTGATTGCAAGCTGGTAAAAGAAGGAACTAGAGGGAGCCTGTTCTTGAAGTAAAAAGTGCTTTTAAACTGTAAGACAGGTTTGTTTGTTGTTGTGGTCTTTTAAGAATAGGCAGGAATCAAAGCAAAGTGTCCAAATTGACATGAGTCCAGCATGTGGTAACCTGAACACCAAGCTCTAGTTAATATAGGCTTGGTTTTAAATAACATAGCTTTGCTTTTTTAGTAATATTTTCATTGCACACTGGAAAGAGTACAGCATTGGACTTTGTTTTAAAAACATGATTTTTAGTTAGTTAGAAATGTCAGTCTTGTACGGGCAATGTTATTTAACTCTCCCCTGTCCCTCAGCAACCCTTTCCAGCTTAACTGTAGCAGCCTGGGCCAAACAGATGCAAGATTTCCATTCCGTCCCTCTCACATCACTGTCTCTTCCCCCTTCCAGGCTTGCCTACACACTCAAAATATCTGTTTTGGGCTCTGCACATGCATTTTTATTTCACTCTGCTTCCTTCCCTCCTTCTTGCCAGCTTCCGTTCTTGATTTGATTCAGGTGGCCACAACCTCCAGCCTACCTGCTGGAGCAGGGCTGACCATGGAAGTCGAGGTGACTGCATGAGATAGAAGCACTTGTCACCCTCAGCACTGTGTGCAGCTCTTTCTCCTCACTTAGTGCTAGCTAGTTACCTCCTAATTTGAAATACCACCCCTCTTAAAGCAGAGAACATGGGCATGGTTGGTATACACCTCCTTTACTTTGTCAGTAAGCACAGGGATTTGTTCCTGCTGCCTCCTCTCCCACTCCTCAGTCTTAGAAAGACTTCTTTGAGTCTGTTCTATTCTAGGTTATGTTTCACTTTGCTACCTGTGGAGTACTGTTGAAATACAGGAACTAACAGTGTCAGCTCTCATACCAACAGCAGTCTGGTCAGTGTGGTCAAAAGCTCCACACAGTCTTCAAAGCCTGCCTGAAAAGCTGGATGTGTTAGCCCACTTCATGCTGCCATGGCAGGGCAACTTCTGATACCTGAACTATCTTGTGAAGCAAGCTCTGGCGGTGGGGCTGATGATACAGTCTGCAGTGCAGGCCAAGAGTTGCCATCAAGTGGAGTTTATTGATATTTTATGTACTGAGCATCATACAGCAAGAAAAGTGCAAGAGCACTGACAGGAGTCTCGGGAGAATGAGGCCATATGAGAGAATGCTGGACTGGGTGGACCAGTGCTTTAGCAGTGTAGCTTTAGGCTGTGTCTAGCTCTGTTACCGATGTTGTGTGTGAGCTTGGGCTGGTCACAAAGGTATAATTTCCAAAAAACCCTTACATTCTCTTTGCAGATCCTTTGAAGTGTTCCCTTCGATATTTGTATCTCCGTTTCCTGCCTGTAAATGCAGCCACCTTTTACTTTTAAGCGCTTTCAGTATTGCTCTTAGGTCAATGATCTTGTGGTAAGATCCATACACAGATGTAGATTATGGACTTCTGCCTGACTTTCCATAGCAATGACAATGCTTAAGTGATGATGCAGTTCCCTAAGGCAGCTATACATTTCCTTCCGGGGTTCCTACTGTTTTAGTAACATAAAAGGTTACCATTAGGTACCAGGTGCAGACTGGAGAATGGCCTGAAGTTTGGATGCAAAGTTAATGTAAAGGGGGTGTATTGGTGTTAGGCTAGAAATCTTGTGACTGTAGGTTTCTTTGAGAATTTTGTTACTTCCTACTTCATTCTAGACCTGAAATGATGGAACATCTTCTAGCTCGTTTGCTCCCTGTCCTATCTGAGGAATGCAATTTAAAGAAATGCTTGGATGGTAGAAATAATGGGAGTCAGATTGCATGGGAGTAGAAGAGAAGGTCACCGAGGTACTTTGAGCAATTCAAATAATTTTTTATGACCTTGGGGTGAAAATTCAAGGTAATTCCTGTGGTATCCAAGACATCTTGCCTAATTTCTAGGCTTGATCCTTGGTCCTGTTCATGTGCTGTCTAAAATTGTCACCAGCCCTTGAGGTTTGAAATCACTCCTACAGCGATTTTCTCCCCTTTGTGCTTTTGGTGTAGACAGGGCAGAAATCAGAGAAGCTAGGCTGCAGCTTCTTGCAGTGGGAAGTCATTGCATGTTTGAGAGTCTCCGCAGCACCAAATCACTTTTTTCCTTTGTGTTGCTGAGTCTCTGCTCTCAATAAACACTGCAGATGCTTGTTTGGTCCCTGGGCTATGCATTTTACCCAGCTTTAATCTTGTTTCTTTCTGCATCCTGTAATACATTTACGAAACCTCAGGCTGAGTCTGTCAAAGCCTTTACTTTGATGGCCACATATTTACTGTTGTGCAAGTGAACCAACAGCATCAGCCTGAAGTCCCAAAGACTGCCATTGACCAATACGAGCTCAGCCAAAAGTGATTAAAGCTAATGTGGTCTTTGGCTTGTGTGATGGATCATAGGCTGTAATATTTCCTTCTTAAGAAATAATACTAAAACAAAGAATTGTGTTTCTATAGCTGAAGAGACAACAGGATAATAAAATGCCCTCCTGAGGTCCCCTCATCCTACACAGCAGCAAGTACAACCTGAAAGACAGGTACCTCTTTGTTTACATGACAGTAAATCCAAAGAAGCTCCATTGCTTTCAAGGATATGGGCCTATATTTGTTCTTTTGTAACTGAGAACAACCTCTAACATGCACCTGCTGGTTTTGCCTGTGCATTAACATCTATTTTCTGCAGAAGCTATAGTCATCACCACCAACCTCCCTGTCCTCTCTGTTCTCAGGCCCTGTACCCAGTGAATTACTTCTTCAGCCTTGCCATTGCTTATTGTGACTTGGCATGCCTCCATCATATATACACTGAAGGTTCAAAACACATAACACAGCCACGCTGTGAGAGATCTTGAAGCTTCCAAAAATCTGTTAACCACTGTCATGTGTCACACATGGGATGATGAATGCACTGTGTAGAGAATAAGACCCAAAATTGCCACCACTAATGTGGTGGTGTTGCGCTTTCAAGTTTCTTGATGATGACCAGGACCAACATAGAAAAATTCCTATAGGTTTCAAGACACACAGCTACTTGCAGTGCAAGGAGACCATTAGATAGATGGTCACCAAGCAATGCAAATGCTTTCCTTTTCAATTAAATAATGACGTGTTATTTGCTGATGTGCCAGCTTCTTGCTGAAAGGTTGCAGGTGAAACTTGGTTCTAAAAAAAAAGTAAGAAAACCCACATATACCAGGAGATTGAAACAACTTCAGTGGAACTAGGATTTTTGATTGAAACGGCTAAATCTGTGCACAGTTTATTTTAACGTAAATCAAGTTTACTTAGGCTTCAATTTTAAATTGATTAGGTATTAGTTTAAGTAAAACTGAAAGCTGCTCAAACCATAGGATTTCTCTACAGGGAGTTTAACTGCCAATTAAAAAGCCAATTTATATGAAACCAATGTAATTTCCTTTTATAGACAGGGAGAGAATATGGGAAATTCAGGTATAAAAAGATACCGTGAGGAACTCTAGGTAAAAAAATTGCTATCATGGAAACTGGAGGAGACAAAATAGGATTCTTAGTAGGCAAAAGAAGATAACAAGACATAGAGCAATCAGGCTTTAATTAAAGATTTCTGGTGCTTCTGAATAGGCTGTAAATACCATGAGGATAGCCTCTCTTTTGATGTTTCAGCTTCTCATCTGTCCAACTGACAACTTACTCGTGTCAGGGCACACAGTACAAAAATGGTGTGTTGTGAAATGCACAAAAAGATTAACCTTTTTTCCCCTCAAATCTTGCATTGTTTTGTCCCACCTGATCTGCATATCCACCAGCCATTATGTGACCATGGTTTCTTGCATGGAAACTGTCATCAAATAATTTTCTCATCCAAACTGGATTACTGTTTTCCTTCAGCTCGGGTCTCTTCCTCACAACACTTAGTGGTTGCATAGATTTTGTCTTTTGCATCAGGGAGAGTCCTCTTACAAATACTTACATGCCTGTTTCTAGGAAGAACTCTGAGTCACATTAGTTAATCAGATGAAGGAGCTGAAAGAAACAGCGGAGTGAGTATTAAGTAAAAGAAAATTGCATTTGGTTGCTCTTTGTGTGCAATTATACTAACTGAACTGTTGGCATAATGCAATAAAGGTATCTGCAGAATTTTATTTTTGTATTAAGCGTCAGTTAACACAGTGAATAACAACTCAGTTCCCTCCCCCCAACAGAAGCAGCATTCTGAACAGTGATAGAAAATGTTCAGATGTGGATAGTGGGTTCTCAGATTATGTAAGCATGAATTTCTTTCTTGCAATGTTTACACTTGCTTTCTTAGTAGGACTGAAATAGCAAAGGTGCAATACTGAAAATCAACATACAACCAGATACCAACATAGCAAAGTTGAATTGGCATAAAGGCTCTCAAAGAGTTAATCATACAATTGAAATAAACAGAACAATTCACACATTTTAGACCTAAATTTTAAAGCTGCACACTCTTAAGAATGGCAGTTTAAACTGTGCAGAAACTGCTATAAATCTTGGGAAAGGTTTTGAAATAATTTTGCCACCTCCACCCAACTTGGTCTTTGTTATCCAACATGCATTTCTACTATCCTTTGTAACTGTGAACAAACAAATTCTAAAAAGTTAGTAGCATGTCTCACTTAACACCCTTTATGGAAGGCTCCCACTATGTCTTTAAATGAAACATAAAAGAAAAAAGAAATTAGTTTTCTTCATGCTGCTTTGTTAGTTTCTGGTTCCAGAAGGTAGCAAGAAACAAGCCATTCTCATTGCTGTTCAAAATCTGCAATGACCTTGCCCTGTTATACTGACCACAGATAATTTCCCACAAGGATGCCCTGATAGAATTCCCTTTATATGGACACTTAAGAAAAATCTAAAGCATGAATGAGGCTTTGAGTATTTTTTTGAAGTGACACTCAGGATCAGTCTGGCATACATTTGTCATCACTGCAGATGCTCTTCTTGTTGAACTGAAAAGCATGTCCAAGACTTCCATTGCCGCTCTCATTTAGAAAATGGAAAGACAGAGGTAGAAATAGTAACTCTATAAATAGTTGAAAAGCTGGCCTCCTCTTAGACTAGTCATACCTGTGTAACTGGTCTGGTATTGCTGGCAAGACTCACTAATTTCTATGATCATTTTATATCCCATCAATATAATTGTGTAGACACATTTAACAGTTCAGGGACTGTGATTGTGAGACCAACCTATTTCTGCCATCTACTGTCATCTTTCAAACCCCAACCCTCCTTCATTAATCTCTGGCAAATTTAGTCCTAGAAAAGGTAGTAATCTGAAATTACTGCTCACACGACACTGTTAAACTACAGAAGCCAAAGCAAAATTGAAAGGTTTTGCCTTCCTTACATCACTAAACATGTGTCTTATATATGCTTGTAGTATATTTTGCCTACAGACTTTCAACACAGATCAACTCTGGAATTACTTGTACTGCATAACTGAGATTGCTCATACACTGAGTAAAAGGTATAATCCCTCCATGCATACCGTGGTGCCAGTGCCAGCCAAATGTTAGTGAAGATTAAGATGGGCAATTTCCTGTAAGCCTCTGATTTCCCATATTGGCCAAGTATTGTAAGGGAGCTTGTGAATGTTTTTACAAATAGATGAAGCAAGCGTTCTGCTTTTTCATCACATCAAGTTTGATGACATCTGCCTTAGAGGAAGAAGTAGAATGAACTCCCTGAGGGACAACTAACAATTGTGTCCAGAAGTTTAGCCACTGGGTTTCTTATGCCCCTGAAGCATGAGACCTTATAGCCCTTATTAATGCTTTTTTTTACTCTATTGGAAGTAGGGGTAGCCTCTTGGCCTGAATAGAGGTTGTGGCAGCAAGTTCCACAAACTACCTACACATTGTTTTAAAGCACTGATGCATTTCACTAGTGCGGTACTCTAGGTTCCAAAATAAGCCAAGTAGTATGGTGCTTGGTTGGTAATTTTCTCAAATCACAGTAAAGTTTTGGTTTGGAATGAGTTGAACCTTGGTTCAAACCAGCATAATTTAACAAATGCTAGTTAATACATTTAGGCCATTGAGGTACAACTGAAATGCCTATATCTGTTCTGTGATATGGAGTTTATGTGCTATATGTGCCAGTGAAATTGCTTTCTATGTTAGAAGGACAAATGTGCTTTGGGCTTTGCTCTACTGTTTTCTCTTTATTGTTGCTGGTTGTTATTTGCAGCAGTGCCTGCAGCAGTGCTGCCTTGGGCTGCAAGTAGTATCAGAGCTTCAAAGGAATTAGTCATTTTAAGTCTTTTGGGGGTTTGGGTTTGTTTTTTTTTTGTTGTTTTCCAAGAGCAGGACATCACTCCCCTTTGCTGTGGCTGAAACCCAGTACCTTGGTTGCTGTTCTTTTTGTGTATGTAGCCAAGCAGTGTGAAAACTAGAATTTCTGCTGTGCAAAAGAAAATAAGCATGAGTGACTGTGTGTGTAAATATATCAGTAAATATAATTTGGAAAGAAAAGTTGGGAAGAAGGAGTTTTTTTAAATCTCTTTTAATAGAGCCAAAATAGCATTTCTTGCAAAATGTTGTTACTGGGACCTTAGCAACGTGTTGGGGAGATTGCCAGGGAGCTTAAGGAGAGCAAATGTGTGAGTGAAAAGGCAGAAGACTAAATGTTTCCTCTGCCATGTTTCTTGTGAAAGTGGGGATTCCATCAAAAGAACTGATGTGTAAATTATTCACTGAAATGTAGTACCCCAATTCCGAATCTCAGTGTAATCTTCACTTCTTTTTTTTTTCCTCTGCCTTAAACAGGAATTTCCAGTTTTTAAATCCAGTTAGCATCTTGCAACTGTCAACGACAGAATATATACATTTAACTAGATGTTTGTTTTCATCATGGGAATGCTCAACTGTTTCTGGAAACCAGGCAGCTGTAACCTGCATGAAATTGGGCAAACTTCCAAAATCTACTAGTTATTTGGGAAGATTTGGACTAGAGAGTTCTGCTTTTTTCCCCATTTTGTGAGAGTGAGGTGCTGGCAATGTTAGCTTGTCGCATGCTGCAGAAGGAAGGAGAGCTATGCCATGCAGTATGCAACAGACCAGAGTTGTGCACCGATGGAAAAAAAATCTACGCTTCTCACCTAGCTGCTGAAGGATTTTCGATTCAGTGCTGCTGCTTTAGTCTTTGGAGATCAAAATAATGCTTCAAATTTAATTACTGTAAACTACTGTGGCAAGCAGCAACCTGTGGAAATGCTCTCTCTGAGGTCATGAGACATGCTACAGTCATTTCTAGAATCAGGAGAAAATAAATACAGGGAGTGAATCGTTATTCTTTCTTACAAAAAGAAGTGGTGGGTTATCTAAGATGGGCAGTACTCTGGTCTGTTACTGGGTTAGTGGTCTAAGATCTTGGGCTACTGTTATATCTGCAGATTGACAGTTGGCTTTGTGAAACGTTTAGGAGAGTGGAGGAAGGGAAGCGCAAGGTTTTTAGTCTGTATCCAGAATTATAACTAACACCTATCTGTCCTAATTATGTTGAAATGAGGGGCAACTTCTTCCCGTGCCATATTCTGTCCTATTTAATTCAGTGACAAAGCTGTTACATGTTGGACTGGCTTTCAGTATCATGTATGAAAGTGCATATAAACAGGAAGAGGACTGTCTGCAAGTCAAAGCAGCAGTGACAAATTAAGAGATCGGGCAACACCTGGCTGTAGATTTTACTGAAAACTTTGCTTGTTCAAATCAGGTGCAGTCTCCCCATGGACTTCACTTGGGCCAGAATCCCTCCTGCAATATTTTGGGCAAAGGTCACTGCCCAGCTCTGCTACTTCTGAAGCATGTCTTCTCCCATTCCTGTCTACCAGCTACCTGAATAGAGGAAGTAAATATGTCTGCTAGCACTGACTGTAGCCACTGCAGGACCTGGGAGGCTTAACATATGAACTTATGAACTATATACCACTGTATCGATTACAACAAGACCACTTTTGAAATCTAAGATAGTACTTCCTGTGCTCAGTCATCTCCAGGTTCCTTACATTGTACTCCCTGGCATAACGTATCTGTGTTTTTTCATTTCCCATACTCTTGTGCTCTTAAAAGCCATATTCTAAGAGCTTAGATGCACATTCACTAATCTTGAATTACCAGTACTGTTTGCTCTTACCCTGATACTGCCTCTGCACTGGAAGTGAGACCCTTCTAGTCTGTCCAAGAGGCAGAAAATACAAAAGTTGTTCTGGTTGCTTCTGTTCAAAGTCTGAAGGCATAATG
>NW_010561183.1:0-63773 GCF_000687285.1 Phaethon lepturus | reverse complement strand
CAGGAGGACATTTTTCTTCTGTTCCACCAGGGCATTGAGCTTGTAAGGAAACAGAGGGCCACTAAAAAGCATTTTGGAATAAGACATAGTTCGTTGATCCCCCATCCCTGGAACCCAGTGGGAGTCAAGAACTGACAGTTTCAGGTCCAACTGTGGTGTGTGTTACATGTGTGATAGTCTAGAGATACTTTTGCCAAGGCCAGGTAAGCAGATACCAAAGGTTTAAAGGGAGTAAATCAGAAATGTAAAACTTAACAGTAGCAGCAGTGTGCACATGCTGTGGTCTGTCCTAGGTTTGTCACTTCTACTTTTCCATTTGTTTCTCTCATGTTTTGGGCTTACTGTTCTCTTGAAGGTCACCTGCTTCTACCTTTGGGAACATATTTGATGTTTCACTGGCGACATCCAAATGGCTTCTTATTGTTCCAAACAAAGACACTTACCTGTCTGCTTTACTAAACATATGTTTCAGTGCAGGTGGCTTAGCCCACTGGGATATTGCAATGTTAAATCACTGTGATAGCTGACAGAATGAGTCTCTCATCTTCCCTTTTGTGTGAGATTTTGTTTTGGTTTTGTTGTGGGGTTTTTTTGCAAGAATAAACATAAGTAACTTATGGTGCAAGACTGTCAATATTCAAGCTACTGAAGCATTTTTCATTAGGAACTTTTAGATCTTGCTTTCTTAGGTGCTTTTCCCCTTACCTGTTGTTCTTGGGTTTTTAGGAGTACATTGGAGGCAGAGGAGGAAAGAGAAATTCTTCCATTTGCTATCTACTAATTTTAAGACTTTCTACTGCTACCCATTGCAAAAGGATTAAAGAAATAAGTAAAATAAGTATGTAAGTGTCTGCATAAAACAAGTAACAACAGCAAAATCTCTAGAGGAACCTTGCAAAGGGAGTTTTGAGAAAGGGTGGCATAGATTTTGCAATAAGAAGGAAGAGATTATTCTCTCAGCAGTACCTGGACTGGGAAGCTTTCCTAGAGTAGTAGTTTTGCATTGCTTCTTGGAATAGCCAAGACTGTATTACAAAGGTTTTTCATAAATACCAGTCACTTTATTTCTTAAAGTCCTGCCAAATTATTTGATACATTTCATGCATTGAACTTTTTTATAAGAAGGAATTTCAGGATTAGTTTGTGAAAAGTAATTCAGACCTTGTGCCTGGCTAAACTAAGGTGTTTGCTTGTATTTCTGGTGGGGGAACCCCCCCAGTAACAGTAATGGTAGAGCTGCTGGCCTCTCTCATCCAGGCACATGCAGACAATCATAGACAGTAGCTCCAAATTCCAAGGAGCAGATCAAGCTAATGCTCTATCGGAGCTAATTAGTACCATTAAATTGAGTTGAGGGGGAATTGAGGGGAAAAATGATACCCTTTGAGAAAGCCATAAGGAGGACTGGCTGGCCCAACATAATTTGTGGAAATAATGTTCTTTACATGTATTTCAATTCTTTTGTCTTTAATAGCAGTAGAATTAAGAAACAGAGTTTATTAGATTGTGTATATTAGCTTGTTAATAAGTATGAAAGGTAAATCATGTAATGTGCACCTAAAATGCTTAGTCCACTTATTTACCATCTAGATCTTAGTTTTGATTGCATATGAAAAATGATAAGGTGGGTTTTACATTGTGGTCTCACAACTGTGCTGGCCTTAATAATGAATCTTTAAGGAAAAGAACACTGTTTTCAGCATCATATATTCAAATAAAAAAATTAGATTTTTGAGGCACAAATTAGCAAAGCCTTGTTCTAGAAATCTATTTGTACAGGGGTAGTACTTCCAGTTGATAAAAATGGCTGTAATAGGGATGCATTGATTTACACTGGCAGATCTGGCCTAGAACATGCAGAACTGAATGCTTGTTTTACAGGCTTCAGTTAGATGTTTTGCCTTCTGAAGCTTAACTTGAATCTCTTGTGAGCAAATAATTATTAAAAAAACAATTAGTTTATTGTTATATTTTAATCACTGAGATGATGTATTTACAGGTTTTTATCTGCTTTTAACAGCTAATGACCCATATAAAATACATTTAATCATCAAATGTCTGTAGAAACGGAAAGGACTAAAGGGCACTGGTCTTGAGGTTATGAGTGTGCACTTTAACAGCCCAGAGAGCAGAGCCCAAAACTGGGTGGTCTGTGTTGCATTTTACCTACTCTGTGATCTTTGCCTTTCTGAGCCTTAGAAAAAGTAAAGCTATGTTCATAGTTGTGATAGCTTTCAGGAGATGTTGATGAAAAGCTGTCAAATACTGAGACACCCAGTGCTATGAGTCTTTTAAAAGAATTCTGTGAGTATTTCTTCTAGATAAAACCCCAGGGGCCAGGTTCTTCTCTTGGTCCAACAAGAAAGAGTGAATAAAGAGCAGAACAGCTACTTTATCTTTGGATGTTTGGATCATGCTTTGTACATGTCCTCATTTCAGATCACTGGTTATTCACAACATGTGGTGCCAGTGGACCTTATGGCCCCACACAGAGCCAATGCAACGATGCCTACAGGAACTCCAACCTCAGTGTGATTGTAGGAGCTGAAGGGATTCTTCAAGGCATTCAGATCTGGAGAGTACCAGCAACCAACACATACAGGTAAGGGAACTGTCTCCGATTGTCATGATATATCTTTGCATTTGAAACTTCTGCAAGCTGCAATACATGCTAGGCATATATGAAGTATTATATTCAGAAGTTTGGCCAGATCTGCTTAGGTTTTACTTCTCCTTGATCTTGTGATTTCCAGCGTTTCCAGTCTCAGATTGGTTCTGTGAAAGATTTGACTTTTTGGTGAAAGAGAGAAGAAAAGAAGGAGAAGCAACTGACTGAGACAGACAGATCTTTAGCCTAATGGTTACGGGATGGGAGAGAATCTTAGAATCATAGAATCTTTGGGTCGGAAGGGACCTTTTAAGGTCATCTAGTCCAACCCGCCTGCAGTGAGCAGGGACATCTTCAACTAGATCAGGTTGCTCAGAAAGAGAGCTCTGTAAGTAGCTGAAAATCAAGTGTTTTGACCTCCCGAGGCCAAGGGGTATACATATTCCACATGCCATCTGTTGAATTCTGGGATCAGAATGAGGTTTTCCCACTCTTCACCTGGTATCAGAGGCACAATCATATATCAACATTTCTTAGGGGACGGCTTGCATGAAGCTCTGCTCTGCATCTTGAGTTTTTGAACCTAGGCATGGTAAGTTGAGCATGTAAGCCTGGCTCACCACTGTAGAATTTACTTTGGAAGCCAGCCACCTAAGTGTTAGGCTCTGTGATACTGAGGGTTCTAATGCTTAAATCCCTCTGTGGAGTTATTTTCAAAGGGACTTGAGCAGATACGGTTCAATGCTACTTAATCAGATTTTTTCCAATCATTTTTTCTTTTTGCTTTTGCTGAGGAAAGAAGTACAATCGAAGTTTAGTTCACTGTATCTGAATGGTAACATCAAGCCATTACATGCGTCAGTTTGTAAGCAGAACTGTCTGTTTGAATCAATGACTGTCTAGTGGTGGTTTTTTATGCAGCGTTCTATATTGAAACCAATGATGGTAGCATGGATTTCAAAGCAGAACATTCCACTGAAGGCTTTGAACAGATTTCAGTTAAAACTTACTGGCACCTTCTTTTGTTTAATTGTAATTGAAAAAGGATATTAATATTGAGGATAGATGTCAGTCTCTGACAGAAATCTACTGCAAAGCAGTTTTGAGAAACTGGCTAAGCTAGGGACAAGTTCTGCCTGAGTGCCTATTACCACAAGGATTAATGGTAATGAAAAGAGCATTAATGATGATTTTACTCAGCTATCAAAAATGAGTTGCCTGAGGTGAATAGAATTTTTCAGGACCAGCATTCAGTAAATATGGTTATAAAGTATAGCCCAAAAGAGAAGAGGCAATAAACTTACAACATTGTCATTTCTTTGATATCACAGCCCAAGAAGAGCCAGAATTCCAGTGCAACTGTAGGCTAATTTTTGCTACACCATACCAACAAGAGGTTGTTCAGGGAGGACCTGTCTATTTAAGTCCTGTAGATGACGTAACAGACTTTTAGGTTCTATACAGATAATAGAAGGCTAATGTCATTGGTAACCTATCTATCACAGAATCATAGAATGGTTTGGGTTGGAAGGGACCTTAAAAGATCATCTAGTTCCAGCCCCCTTGGCCATGAGCAGGGACACCTTCCACTAGACCAGGTTGCTCAAAACCCCATCCAACCTAGCCTTTAGCACTTCAGGGATGAGGTATCCACAACTTCTCTGGGCAACCTGTGAAGAATTTATTCCTTATATCTAAGCTAAATCTACCCTCTTTCAGTTTAAAGCCGTTACTCCTTGTCCTGTCACTACATGCCCTTGTAAAAAGTCCCTCTCCAGCTTTCTTGTAGGCCCCCTTCAGGTACTGGAAGGCTGCTATAAGGTCTCCCCAGAGCCTTCTCTTCTCCAGGTTGAACAACCCCAACTCTCTCAGCCTGTCTTCATAGGAGAAGTGCTCCAGCCCTTTGACCATATTCATGGCCCTCCTCTGGACCTGCTCCATGTCCTTCCTATGTTGGGGACCCCAGAGCTGGACACAGTACTCCAGGTGGGATCTCCCAAGAGCAGAGTAGAGAGGGAGAATCACCTCCCTTGACCTGCTGCCCATGCTTCTTTTGACACTGACCAGGATACAGTTGGCTTTCTGGGCTGTGAGCATACATTCCGGGTCATGTCTAGCTTTCCACGCACTAGTACTCCAAAGCCCTCATCAGGGCTGCTCTCAATTCATTCTCTGCCCAGCCTGTATTTGTGCTTGGGATTGCTCCAACCCATGTGCAGGACCTTACACTTGGCTTTGCTGAACTTCATGAGGTTCGCATAAGCCCACCTCTCAAGCCTGTCCCTCTGGATGGCATCCAGTCCCTCCAGCATGTCAACTGCACCACACAGCTTTCGGTGTCATTGGCAAACTTGCTGAGGGTACACTTGATCCCACTGTCCATATTGCTGACAAAGATGTTACACAACGCCTCTCCCAATACCGACCCTTGAGGAACATCACTCATCATTGGTCTCCACTTGGACATTGAGCTGTTGACTGCAACTCTTTGAGTGCGACCATCCAGACAATTCTTTATCAGGCAAGTGGTCCATCCATCAAATCTATTTATCTCCAATTTAGACACAAGGATGTCGTGCGGGGCTGTGTCAAATGCTTTGCACAAGCATCCATGTAAATGGATGACATTCTCTTCCGCATCTTTTAAGAGAATTCACAGCCTGGGGAAAAGGGGAGGCAACTGTGGGCTTAAATTAACTTAACATCTTCCTGACTGTGTGCTGCTGAAGGGGCAGGACAGTCCCCCAGTATAGCATGGCCCTAGGAAAATGTCAAGTTGCAATATCAATTCTAGGGCTTCCCAGAGTCTGGACCTGTAATTAGTTCTGCCCTGCAGGCCTGCTGCACTGTGGGTGCTGTAAGTTAGCCTGATAGACATCTCCAGTATACCTGACCCAGAGATGAAATCGTCCAGGTGGCTGTTGGGCTCTTAAGCAAGCTGTTGTTATGCCATATCAGTGCATTTTACACTGTGTAATGTAGAGCAGTGAGTTACATTCCTAATAACTGCATGAGAAGGACATAGATTGTGTGAACACGAGGCAGAATATGCGTTTATGAAAATGCAAAGACAAAAAGCTCAACTTTGCACAACTCTACTAGCACAAGCTATCCACACCCAGAAAACACCACCATCTATGAAGCTCTGGGTAGGCTGCCACACACGGCAGGCCGCTTCATTTGAAGACTGGCGTCCTACATACTCCAGTGCTGATACAGACAAAATCATCCAATTTGCTCCCATGGGATTGCACATTGTATAACAGTAAAGTTAGGCAATATAAAAGAATGTTTTTCTTTTCAAATTTCCTTCTAAGCATTCAGAAGGTCATCCCATATGTAGGCCTATGATCAAATATTAGAGAAGTAAACTGTAATAAATTAGACGTTACCATCCATTATCTGGATTCTTTCAATTTTTAAAGCAAGAGTCTTTGGTCCCTTTTGCTGAGTGCCCCATTTGTTGTACTTCCACTGTCCTCTCTTTTCTCTGGTACTGTCTTGTGAGCTAGTACACGAACACAGCACAGTGGAATGCAAAAAGGTGTTCTTTTGAGTTGATCAGCCATTTTTTCATATTCTCAAAACTAGCTCCAGTATTTCCCATGACCTGTCTACCTAGAGGTGGATTTTTTTCTCCAGCTCTAGTTTGTACAGTCAGTGCACCCTGCTCATCCTGATCCTCCCTGATGATGCAGTTTTCTTTTTCAGCTCCTACAAGTATCATAGTAAAAGAAAAGGAGGAAGACAGTGGAAGGTATTCTGATTCTATCTACTCAGGGTGGTCTGAATATTTCTTCAGGGACAATATGGTTAAATGGATTCCTCCTGTAAAAGAAAGTTGTGTCTAAGGAAAAGGATCCTGCTAAAACTTGAAGTCAAAGATAACCTGTCTGTTTAAATAGTGACACCCATTTTGAATAGGGAATGACTGTCACCTGAATCTACTGCTTTTTATTTGCCTGCAGCTTTTGAATGAGGCCAAAATGGGTTCTCCTGAACTTCCTGTCATCATTGCTTGTATACAAAATCTGTTCATACACAGAAAAATATGGCCCCTAATTGCAGCCGATTAGCCCTGCCAGCTTGCTGTGCCTGATAGTGCACCTCATTAGCCATTACAAAATTCTACAGCAAATCAACTTAGTCTTCAGATTCATGCAGCATCTGTTCAGGGTAGCCCAGTGCTGTGTCCATCACTTTTTCTGCTGGCTCCAGTGCAGCCTTACTGAGGAATGATCGCTTTGGTTATCAGAAGTGGCATGACCATAATCACATCACGTTGCGAGGATCTAATATGCTTTATGAGGCACTTGACGCTCCACAGTTGCTTCGACATCAGAACTGCTCCATTCTGGCTGCCTCAGAGCAATATTACAAGGTGAGTTCCTCATGCTAGTGGTTAAGGCAAGCTGTTGACTGAAAGTGAGCTGGCTGCCCAACCTGTTCAGGGTGCTCAGGCACAATGGGCACTGCTGGTTCCTTCTGCTTGTAGCCTGTTTGCGTGCAGGATTGTGCTAGGCAAAGACAAACCAGGTGCTAGAGGAAAGGAGGAGTTAAAGCAGAACACGTATACTGTAACTGTTAGGAAGCCAAGAGGAAGTTTTGTGTTCTTAGCCCTACAGTCACTGTTTACATGCTCCAGGTTGAATTTTGCTCTCATGGAAATAGCCCCAAAGCTACTAATGTTAGTGGAGAGTCACCTGCTTATTTCAAATCTCAGTTGGGCTTGCTGTACCACCATTGACTTGCTCAGAAAGTTGAGTAACTCTGACTTTTGTTGCAGCAGAGATGTGTTTTATCATGATTTTTATAAAGTGCTTCGAAATTCCTTGATAAAAGCTGCTTGAAGTATTTAAATTATTTAGATACTTAGAAAGGGAGAGGGAGGCACTGAGCAATACAGTGGTACAGCCAAATCTTTGGGTACATCAACAACAGTAAGGACCTCTGAATCTTGACTGCTTGAAATAAAATTCCCAGAGCCTTAATCGAGACTGCAGCAGCCTGTGTATGCAACCTAGCTACTCCTGACTGGAGACAGTGAGACATTCATGGTTACTGTGAGTTTAGCCAAGGGGCTTTTGCCACCTTTGTTTACTTCAGGTAGTGTCATGTCCATCTACTCTTCTATATTCCTCTGGTCCTTGGAATAGGAGAGCTATTTCCCATCTGGTCCATGCTACCAGGACCAGTTATGCTGTCTGCTTTCTCTAATCTCCCCCCATCAAGATTGTGCTTAATGTTCTCTTTAGCCCTATGTGCTGTACTTACCAGTTCTCCTGCTTCGGTTCTTTCTCTTCCATGCTGCAAACCTCTCAAGGGTATATCTTCTGGGAAAGAAGATGTGTTTCCTATATTAAATTTTGAAACTGCAGGGACTTGCTCACTCTCTCCTCAGTGAGTGTTTGCCCAAGAATCAATGTGAAAGAAGCTGTTTTGTAGCTACCCAAGTTCATAGGTCCATGTAGAGCAGACAACCTCAGTCTTCAAGCTTTGTGTCTATATTTGTTTAGAGTGTCAGGTCTTCAGGGCATGGCCCTGTGACACTGTATACAGTTCAGGTGTGCAAAACACTCAGTGCCCAGCAGTGGTTTGTACTACCTTCCACCTGTCTGGGACAACTCAGGTGCCAGGCTTTTGTTTTCTTTTTCTGCAGCATCTCAGGCTATGGAGCTGCTGGTGGGAAAGGAGGGAAGAACACCATGGTGCGGTCCCACGGCGTGTCTGTGCTGGGAATTTTTGACCTCCAGAAGGATGATACTTTGTATATCTTGGTGGGACAGCAAGGAGAAGATGCTTGTCCTAGCGTAAGTGATTGCTCTTTCTGTTTTGCCTTAATCCCTTCTACAAATCCATGGTGTTTTGTCTGTTTACAGAGAAAACCATTGTCCCTGAGGGGTCTCGAGTTCTATGGTTCAAGGGATAGCTACAGTTTTACTGGGAGGGCATGAGTGTGAAAAGATGAAGTACCATGTCACGGTGATCACTTCCTCTTCAACATTCAGGCCCCATTGATAATACACTATGGGTTCATGATTGATCTGCATATCTCAGAGCTTCTGTGTGGGTTTTCAGAGAGAACAGACAACCCTGCCTTCCTTTCCTCTGGAGTTCAGTCTTCAAGGTTGACTTCACAGGGCTTTGTCTTTGCTCCTGTTGAGCCCAGCCCCACCATTTTCATAGTACTATGCAACTCTGGAGACACCCACGTCACAAGGCCTGTTTGGTTATTCTCTGTATGGGAATGGGAGAGACAATCACTGCTGGGTCAGTCCTGATTTTTGTGTTAGTAACCAATCATTGCTGCAAATGCCTTGACAGGAAGGTGCAAATTCCACCATTTGCAGGCACAATAATCTATTAATTCTTTAGTATTCTTTGGAGGATGAGGGAATACAAGATTCTTATGGAAGAAACTAAGCACTATCTGATGAAATTTCACCTACGGGTTTGAGCTGGACATTTAACTGCTGTGCATTTCTCAACTGTTAATGGCTGGCATCCAAGAGATGAAAGCTTAGCAGTCTGTTACAGCAGAGAAAGGTTGACGGATGTAGGCAAGAAAGAGGGGTTCTCAGGGCTGGGTGCTGAAGTAAATAATGTTAAAACTGGAGTTATACATACCTCCAAACAAACCATTAATATGAAGCCTCTTTGAAATGAGAAATGCCCTAACTCAAACTTCCATCTAACGTCTATAACTAGGACATTCCAGCTGAGTGTAATATATGGACTCATTAAACTGCAGGCCACTGTAATCTTAGTGAGAATTTATTGAGTGCTAATGTAATTCTTTCATTGAGGCAAAGAGATTGCATTGACTTGTAGAAGGGACTTTTACTAGATTGGATTGTAATCAGTTATGTCTTCGCCATGAAGGATTTTTTTTTTTTTAATTCAATTGTAATCTAGTGGTTCCTTTGGGTCATTGACTTTGTCATTTTATTAATCATTCCCACCCAACTCCAAATCAATTAAGGAGAGGGAAGACTAGGGAAAGGAGGATTGTTTAGTTCCATTGGCAAGTCTGCACACACAAAATGGATGCCATTCATTCTCTGGCACAACCTAGGACACATTTTGTGGTCAACAGAATAATTTGTAACTTGAAGATGCTTTTATCAGGTTCCTCTTTCAAAAGAAAACACATACATGAAAGTAGAATGAAGCAGAAGGTCAATCCCACTATAATAACTGTGCATTTTTCCCTTGAAGTGTTGTTGACTTAGTGAGTTCAGTGTGCATAACAAGATAGTGTTACTGAGATTAAATGTATAAAGTAAAATAAGCTAGAAGCAAAGCTTGCAACTTACAGATACTCACAGCAGAGTCCTGCTTGCCATGCACTTTAGTGCTCCAATTTAAAATCAAAGCAGCAATTACCTCTCTTAGGTCATAGTCTAGAAGTACTTATAAATGGTGGTTTAAAGTTGTATTTGAAATCAGTGAATTCAGCGATTTGCCTAGTGAAGATGGTTCATTACATTTGATACTAATTGGTGGAGGGGAAAAAAATACTAAGTAGGAAATATGGACTCTTTAGCGAATCATTTTCTTTACCATCAGGTCAACGCTGCAATCAAAGGTGGGACTGCAGCTGTTTTGGTCGGCTTTGAACTAGCTAGCACTGGTAATTACAGTAAAATTACTGCTACAGCATAAATGTCAGATAAACATCAAAACTTGCTTGGAAGTCTAGATAAATATTAGGTGGCTAGTCTATGCTGAGTTCATTGCTACTGTCCATACTATGACTACCTAGGTTAAAGGTAGCTCTGGTACATCTATGTGAGCCACCAATACATCTTAGTTCTGGATTGATGCATGTTGGCTGCCTGGTCCCCAACCAATAGGGCACTGGAAGAGGAATAAAGAAACTTGGGTTCTCTCTATATCTCTGCCATTTGGCTGTTGCATGACATGGGGCAAGTCACATCATTGCTGAGTTACTCCCTTCCCTCACTTGTGAAATACAGGTAGTTAATGCTGGGAAGTATTTGCAGTAAATTCTGCTACATCTTCTATGTTAAAAGTTTATGGCGCTGTTTTACATGGTAATAGATATCAGCACTGAGCTTGCTTCAAAATAATTCAATTAAAATGAAGCAAAAAGCAAGATTCTTCTAGAAGAGCATTCACTTGCTTCTACTTATGTAGTTTCACAGGAGGACAATTTATTCGTTTGGGAGGGTGAAGGGTCCACAAGACCTGTGATGTACAAGGATATGGAGATTTCTTACCAGAATTCAGATCTGATCTTCTGTTTGCAGACTAATGATGTTATACAGAAAGTCTGCATTGGAGAGAACAATGTGATTGAAGAAGAGATACGTGTGAACAGAAGTGTCAATGAATGGGCAGGAGGAGGTGGAGGCGGGGGAGGCGCAACTTACATATTTAAGGTATGGAAACATAGTCCTCATGCACCTCCAGCATGAACACATGCTGCCACTTGCCTCTAGTATCGCAGCCTGAAATATCTGACAACCCTTTATACACCTCTGGGCAAGGGTCCACAAAGTGAGCGCCAGGTATTCTTCATTTCCAGTTGATAGCTGTAGTGAGCTGAGTTGGCCCTTCACACTTCTTCGAACTGCTGTGCAGTACGGCCACACTTGCTTCAGTGGCTTGGAGTTTCCTTTGCGAACATAATAGTTTGAATTGGGTTTTTTTCAATGCAGGCTGAGATGCTGAAGCATAATTCTACAGCAAAGGACGAATTCCACAGGACTTGATTCAAATCTACTATTGTAGAACATTAGACTTTAGCTACACATTTAGAATCATAGAATCATTTAGATTGGAAAAGACCTTTAAGATCATTGAGTCCAACCGTTAACCTAGAACTGCCAGGTCCACCACTAAGCCATGTTGCTAAGCACCACATCTACATGTCTTTTAAATACCTCCAGGGATGGTGACTCAACTATTGCCCTATGACAAGAAAAGTTGAGGATAGCCTGTATGTTTTCTATTGACAACCCTATAGCTAGGGGCCACTGAACTTTTCTGTCAAGTACTAGCTGAGACAGTACTCATTCCAAACACCAGTTTCAGGCATCAACAGTATGTTTAGATCACCCACCTTCTACATAATTCTACATACCTCTGCATGCTCAGACAGTTTCCAGTGTAGCAGTCCTTTACCTACACTACATTGCACTATATAAAGCAGTGCTCCTTAGCTGTTTAAGTTGATGAAAGTCATCACATGGTAACATTACAAGCTTTCTAAGAGCCATCAGCACTGTAGGTGCAATTCATAGAGCTGCTGATGCCACTGTTCTCTGTTGCAGAACTTGGTAGGACTAGTGCTATTCATTAGTCTTTTGGATGTGAGTGCATAAATAATGCAATGGTAATTTGTAGTGCTGAGCCATCCTAGGTGCCTGCTTAGTGCAACATGCAGTAACTAGCATGTGGTTGAATTTACATTTGCATGTCTGACTCAGTTTGAACACTGCCTTTATTTCTGAATTTGTTAAGATGGAGAATGGAGAACCAGTCCCCTTGATAATTGCAGCAGGAGGTGGTGGCAGGGCTTACAGGGCCAAAACAGACACATTTCATCCAGAAAGGCTGGAGAATGATTCCTCTATTCCAGGGTTAAATGGAAATTCAGGAGCTGCAGGTAAGGAAAATGTATTCTTTTTAAGAAAACTTTTATGAATATATGGTACTCCCAGATTCCTCCTCACAAGGAGATGATGCAAAACTCATGAAGACACAGTTCAGGGGGAACATGGTAGTATAGCAGATCCATATAAGGTGTGCCCACAGTGCAGGATACTTGGCCTAAATAAGGGCATCAGAGATGGTATAGCAGTAGCAATGGCAACATTCTCCCAAAATAATGTAGTACCTCTCATAAGCAAAGTTGTTTGATTTTTGATGTGGCAGTTTGCTGTGTCAATGTGGCCATCCTGCTCCCTGCACTGTTTTGTGCTGTGTAGACATGCTCACAGTCTCCCTGGCTTATGCAGAAAGAGCATAATTGCACCCTGGCTAGAAGTCTCTGTGAAGAGACCTTGGACTGAACAACCAGCAGAGCTGAAAGTGAGTCACTGGTGAGTATGTTGTATTCAGAGCGGGGATGGAACATGTTTTCACATCCCTTTCACTGAATTCCTTTTGTTCCACTTCAAAACTGATATAGGGTTTTTTCAAAAGTATTTTTTGCAAAGAGAAGGGGAAGGCTCAGTAACCGGTACTCCCCACCAGAAACAAGTGGTTGGGGAGTAGGCAGGGATATCTTTTTACATTTTCCATAGAAAATACTTGCCCTTGTATGGTAGGTGAAAAGGGGTGCAGACGATTAACATGGTCTTACAGAAAGGCCACTATAGCACTGTGTAGCAAACACATCCCCTCTTCTAACCAAGGCATGAGATTCTTACTTTCAACTGAGGTGCTTTATAGGAATGCTTCTTCTCCAGATCCCTGCATTGTTTTTTACACAAAAATAACCCCTACCTGTGCCTTTTATTTTCTCTTAACTGCAGGTGGTGGAGGTGGCTGGAATGATAACACTTCCTTCCTGTGGTCAGGAAAATCCTTGCTGGAAGGTGCTACTGGAGGAAGATCCTGCCCCCAGGCCATGAAGAAGTGGGGGTGGGAGACAAGAGGGGGTTTCGGAGGGGGTGGAGGGGGGTGCTCCTCAGGTGGAGGAGGCGGAGGATATATAGGTAAAGTGGCTTCGTGTTCAAGGTGTCCCTTCCCCTCCTTTAGTGCTAATGATCAGCAAAACACTGATAGATAATTCTGTAGCTAGCATATTTGACTGTTATGTACTAGTATGTCTGTGTGTTGCCTTTTTAGCTCTAGATGAATGTATGGTATTTAGTCTTTGAGCAAATAGCCAGATGTCAGTCCTTCAGCTGTAATCCTGGCTTTGCACTCTGCAAAATGTGTCATCAAGATCCTGCTGTGATTCTTGAGCCTTCCATTTTGGGGTTATAGTGCTGAAGAAGGAGGAGCCACAGGCTATGTGCTCCTGTTACCAGTACCTGTGTTTTGAGGACTCTGGTCCTGGAGACTGGCAGCCAGGCTTTACACCAGGCGCAAAGACTGAAAAGACAGCTTCTTCTACCCTGCCCTTCTGTGAGAGGGCCTTGGTCCTGTGCAGGTGGTCTCTGGGGGCAGAGGCTCAGGCTGCCAGCCAGGACCCCTCTTAATAACGACAATGGTGTTGACTTTAGTCAACAAGGAGCTAATTTCATGTGCTGCAGGTCTCAGGACAGCTGTCAGATGGTATTATGTTGATTATAACTGGTGTGGGCCAGATTCAAGATGTCTACTAACCCATAATCTCCTGGGCCACATAGTTTTTCAGCCATCTGCACTGTGGTGGACTTTTTAACCCCAGGTTCTCCACAGCTTAAATCAAGTGTATGATAGACTAGAAATCCTGAGAGGAAGTAATGAATTTAAGTGCATGTTTTGTACCAATGTTACTGTGTAATGCTTCTTTTTCCAACAGAATGCCTCACATTACATCATTTTATTTTCCTGAAGATGGTTAAAGAGGAAAAAACATTTTTGCTTGGGGTGGGGGAATCTTTGCATGCTTGTAGTACCAAATACATGGCCTGTACTGTGTTTCTAATATGTTTTATGTATTGCCCATACTTTGCTCCTATATGATCTATATGCCCAAGCACAAATGAGCAACTCATATGCTCCTTCAAGTCCCCACTCCTGGTGGACCACCCTGCTTTCAGGGTGCAAAGGAGAGGAAGGATATCAGATTATTCATTCCTCCTGCTGACACAGTACATAACTTGATGAGCAAGGGTACTGATCAAGCCCTTGAGTACTGGTCTCAAGGTTTTCCAGTCTCTTGGACACATTAATTTTAAGAAGAGCTTATATATTTCACAGCATCCAAATGGTTAAAGATGGAGTTTGTGCCTTAGTTTGCAATGGTCTGCCTAAAACAGAGCTAAGAAATTGATTGTCACAATCTGCTGCTATTAAATTGAAGTTCTAGAGATAAAAGACCAGTGGTTTATGCCACAACTCACTAAGTGTTCCCTATATGTTAAACACTTTGATTTATTCTCTTTTCTCATTTGGATGCCTCCCTAAGTATGCTGAAGTCATGCATGTTGCAATGCTTATCTTTATTTTAGTGCCAATGAGCCTCAGTATGTTAAGGTAACTTCTGGTTTGACATAGGTGGCAATGCTGCAGTGGACAATGACCCAGAGATGGATGGGGAGGATGGTGTGTCCTTTATTAATCCAACTGGTACTTTATACACTCCAGCACTTAAAGGTATTCCTATTGGTCAGAAGTCTTCTAGTGGATTTATTTCATGCTAAGAATAGCTTACATCTGTAGGAAACTTTACAACCCTTTGGGTACAGCTTAGTGTCATCACGAACATGAGGAGGCAGAAAGATAGCATAACAAAGTCCAGTGGAAAATAAACAGAAGTAGCAGGAAGAAAGCAGGTGGAGAGAACATCAAGGCTATTGAAAAACACTTCTCAACAATATAGTCTACCACCTGTAGAATAATTTTGGCTAATAAAAGTGGTAACAGAACCTCATAGTTCAGATAATTTAGGAAAGAAATGGACAAAGCACCTGACTATTCACTAACAAACATGTTCCTTAAAGCATCCCTCAGCAAAGTATCCAGGTTGGACCAGGGATTTTCTAGAGAAAACAGTGCAGTGCTGTCCAAAAAAATGTTTGCTTTAGAACAACCGGAAGTGTTTTCAAATACAGATGCACTCTGGCCTGATAGATTCAGACAGAAAGTTTTTAAAATATTGCAGTGTCTGATCTCAGAGGGAGTAAAGGCCAGGAAAGAAAAGGGTGAGCTCCATGGACTGCTGAAAGGGCAGGTTTCCCTTGGGCTCGGCAGCAGCCTCCTTGCTAACCTCGTAGGACTATCTGCTCAGAGAGCCAGTGTACCTCAACTGCAGTGGGCTAATTTAGCTGGATGTTATTTTCTACATGAGAAAAGTGCAGGAGCTATGGGAGGTGGGGAGAAATCATTTTGTTAGATGGGGCCCACTCTGCTACATTTGGCAACTGTGACCACCATGTCCCCTGTTTCTGTTAGTGCCCAAGGGAATAATATGAATTATCTTTATGGTAATTAACTCTGCTTCTTTCATCCACTCCCTAGTGACAGAGGGGCACGGAGAGGTGGATATTAGGCTGCATCTTAACTGCAGTCACTGTGAGATGGACGAGTGCCGTGTTGATCTTGAGACTCAAAAAGTCATTTGCTTTTGTGAGCCAGGCACAGAGCTGGCTGAGGATGGTGTGTCTTGCATAGGTAAGTACGTGTAGGGGGTAGGCTGCTAGCATGTGAAACAGAAAATGCATGGCAAAAATCTGTAGTTTGGACTGTAAGACACCCTGAAAGTATTATCTGCTCTTTCTTAAAACTGGTTTCTGTTGAATGTTACCTTCTTTCCTGCTGGTATATGCTACAGGGTTATTTTGCTGGGATATAGACAAATCAATGCTGAGGAATGGTGCACAGAGCAGCATTGCTGGTTTGCTTTACAGTATATGTTTGGTATACTGGGCAGCACTGAGGAGAGTCAAATTTTGCAGCTGGTTGTGCTGATGCTCACATTCTGCTCTGAAATCATAAAAATTTTCTCACTGAAGGAATTTTGCAGCTAAACTTAAATTCCAGGTCAGTCCTCTTAAGAACCAAAAAATGTACAAGGTGAAGAAGAATATAATTCCTGTGGATTTGGACATATAAGGTGCAGGTGCAGATTCTATAAGAAATTCTGTGTGAGATCTCTGAGGAAAACTAAAGACAGTGCCTGTACTTGTCTTACTTGAAAAACCAAGTGCTCAGAGCTCCATGACTAGGTTTCCTTCATATTCTTGCCCTGCAGTTAGAGCAAGTGACTCCAGGGTTTCAGGATCCTGGTCCCAGCTTTGTCACTGGCATGGGAAAATTGTTCTATATTTTTACCATTCCCATCTGTAAAATGCATAAAAAGCAAGATCATTTTGCCAGGGCAGAGAAAACCTTAATAGACGGTCACTAAATGCCTTTTGGTCCCAAATGAGGATGCAGCTATGGAATACTTTGTACTACACTTACTGTTATCAGGTTTTTCTGCCTGGATTAGATGCATTTAGGAGATGATATATTGCAGTCTTCCTTCTGCTTTTGCTGTGGTTTGGCACCGATAGAAGCACTTTAACCCTGGCAATGTAATGTTCTTTCTACCTCCTCAACCTTCTGCCCCTGGTTTTTATGGTCTTGGTATGAAAACCAAGGAGTACACAAATTAATTTGTTGATAGCAAACAATCTGTTTAAATTGCTTGATATTAATTGAAAAAAATTAAACAATGAGGTATTAAGGGTCATAGAACTTGAGAACTGATCATGTCAGAGGTTGCTACTATACTATAGG
The DNA here is from genome assembly GCF_000687285.1 of Phaethon lepturus. Classification (NCBI taxonomy): domain Eukaryota; kingdom Metazoa; phylum Chordata; class Aves; order Phaethontiformes; family Phaethontidae; genus Phaethon; species Phaethon lepturus. The sequence goes on along the minus strand of NW_010561183.1, from coordinate 46,759 downwards.
AGCAACAGACGAGTAAATGGAAAGAAGAGCAGAAAAATCTGTCTGCAGAGAAGTGGCTGCTGGAAGACCATTTTAAACATGTAATTCCTTCTTCTGCCTCTGTTACAGCTGAACCAGTGGTTCATCTCCCTCTTTCCTTGGTCTTGTCTGTAGTGACTTCAGCATTGGTGGCTGCTTTAATTTTGGCTTTTTCAGGAATCATGATAGGTGAGTGTTTCTCTTTAAAAGATATTTTCATATAAGGGCTGGATATGAAACAGGAATAATTGGACCCTGGGAGGCAAAAGGATTCAGGTTTTTAGCTACTGCTGTATTTAATGACACCTTCCCCCACACACGCCTTAAACTTCAGATTTCAGTATTTATTTCTAAACACAGTGACCAATTTGAGGAGGTTTCAGTTACTGACTGCATCTCGAAAGAGACATTATTACTTGTGTGGTAGTGTAAAGCTGCAAGAACACAGCTGCCACTGGTTTTGTGAGAGCTGTGGTGCTTAATGCTTAAAAGAAAACTTCTTTATTTTTGTGCCTATGTACAGATTTAGCCTCTTAATGTATGACTTTTAAGCTTGAAATTCTCATATAAGTGCCCTTTTACAAACTGTTACTTTGCAGAATGTGGGCATTCTTGGCATCTTTATTTGAAATTCTAAAAGGTATTTTTCACCTTTTTGTTTTCTTATTTTAAACAATAGCTAACCTGCATTTGATTGCAAACAGAATAGATTTGAATCAGTGAAAAGCAGTTAGGGATTCAAACCACAGCTCTGCCACCTTTCTTTGACCACACTGTATATAGTCTGGGACAGGGGAGGGATGTACACAGAGCAGCAAATGGCAGCTATTAAATTAGATTTGCGCAGCTGTTTCAGTTTTAAGAATTTCAGGAGTTATCAGTTGCACACACATGGTCCTACATGTATGATTTCTGTCCTGACAGTACCCCTTTAAAATTACAAATTACTTCTCAGGGAGTGGAACAGTAATCCTCTTTCCATCCAACTAGCCTATCACTGCCATCTCAGGAAAGAGCAGCGATTTAAAAAATCAGAGAAAAGCAATGAGGAGGAAAATGGAGGAGAGAAAGGGTTTGTGGATAGGTCATTACATCTGTCTGCCTTTGCGAGTGCATGTTTACCCCTTAAATTCTTCCCCTGAGCAGCATCTGCTGGAGAAGATGCAATAGCTATTACCGTCACAGTCTTTGGGCTCAATCCAGCTCCCACAGAAATCAATAATAAGGGTAATAGTGATTTAACCTGCTCACGATCGGCATCTTGCTTTGAAAAAAATACTGCAATATCAATTACTATTTCAAGGAGTATCCACAGGATGTCTTCTTTCAAGGTGTGATCTCTAATGATGTTTCAGAAATATCAGTGAAAAAATTCAAGGAATATAACAGTACTATAAGCTGATTTCAAATTTAGTCCAGGTCTCTTGTTTAGAAACAGAGGCAGTTTTGCAAAATGAGTGAGTTTTATATACAATGTGTTATTCTGAGGTAACAGTTTAGTCTATCCTTTTTGAACAATATGATGTAATAATTAATTTCAGATTTTAGTCACTTCTACATGATTTAGGAAAGTTGGTTATACCCCGACTCCCTCAAGTTTGGAACTGGACTCATACTTGGAAGCTCCAGTTAAACTAAATAGAACAAAACAAAAGCCTCAGAACTGTGAAATCAGAGATCTCTGCAAGTGAAATTCATTTTACTTCTTCCAAACTGTTCATGAGCAAGCCTGTTTCTTTATAAGATGTGCAAATTAAAGGTTCCTGGATAACTTCAGGTTCCATTTTCTATCTGTAATTATTTCATGTACAGAAATATGACAGTGTCACTGTCTGTTTTGATTCACTGAAATTCGGCCACACAACAAATTCCAGTGAGATGTGCTGCACAGCTGCTGTCCTGTTCCAAAGTCAATCTGTGTCTCTGGTTTACTGTGTTCTCCATATTTAGTATATCGTCGGAAGCACCAGGAGCTACAAGCCATGCAGATGGAGTTACAGAGCCCAGAATATAAACTGAGCAAGCTGCGTACCTCCACTATCATGACAGACTACAATCCCAACTACTGCTTTGCAGGAAAGACCACATCCATTAGTGACCTCAAAGAGGTGCCTCGAAAAAACATCTCCCTCATCCGGTAAATTCATCTTTGCCTTCCCCATGCTTTACACTGTACACTCAGTGTATGCTGGCTGTCTTACAGAGGTGTGAACTCATGTCTTTGTGCAGGCATGTACAAATTCTCATGCACTTTTAGACTCATGCCCCATTTCATAAGAAGATGTAAAGCTGCAGTAGTTAGGCTTGTGTGGAGGGCACTACGTTTCAGCAGTCTCCTTGACCTTTTACAGGTGCAGTGTTAATCTTCTGGGATTATGAGAGGAACTGAAAAGTCATCACCAGTAATTCAGACACATCTTTGCAGACTGTGCAATGAATGGCCCATTTCCAGTGTTAACTAATGAAATACTGGGAAGGCTGAGGCTTGTAGGAGGCTCTTTTAAAGTCTTTGATGGGATCTTTAGTAAAGACAATGACATCCTTAAGTACAATAGCAGGAAAAGCATGGGTTTGAGACTGCCAGACACTGTTAAAAAGACGGGAATATGAAGCCAGCAGGATAGTCATGTCTAGATCAGAATTTCTAATAGTAATTAGAAGTAATTAAATAACTTTAATTAGTCTCTTAAGAAAAAACTTGAAAATTCAGGAGTTCTTTCCTACCTTGCTCTACTGCAGGATACAGTGCATGACACCTGTGAATGTGACGTTACCCTGGTACCATGCAGTTTTATGCAAAAAGCCAAGAACCGGAGAGCTTGGAAGACTAGGGAGCTTATGGTGCTAAAAAAGATGATTGCAGTCCATGCAGTCTGCAACGTTTTTCTGTCTCTTATCTCATCCCCCCTTACCTGCACACCTTGCTGGACTGCATCTGGAAGTTTCCAGTGTACCCTGTGCTGCTGCTGCCTTTGTCACTTGGGCTCTGAAAGGATTTTTGAAGTGTGGCAAGCTGCAGAGAGCAGAGGATACAGCTGGGAATTGATAAGGGCAGGGAAGGTGGGCTTTTTGGGAGGAGGGTGAGTTATGAGCTGTAGAGATCTGTTTTATACGCTCAGCTTGTAATAAGTTGGTCACACATAGCCAAGAATAGTGTCTCAAGCTGGTGCCTACAAAATTTTATTAAAAGAATTGTTTGAGTCACAGGCAATGCGAGTCCTCACTGTGATTTCACTACCTAGACTGGTCTTTATCCTGGCAAAACTACACAGACCTTATGTAACAACAGAGCAGACTGCCCTTAGCAGCACCTGTTTGAACAGACAGGAGGGCAACAGCCCATGCAAAAACAGTCTACTGATAGACCAGAGAACAGAATCAGTACAGCTTTCAGGCCATGCCTGGCTCTACCAGGAAAGATGCAGGAATGTCTTTTAGAGGCTCAAATTACTACTGCCCAGTGGGCAGCCCATGCAGGGTTAAGAGGGACTCAGGATCTTGGATGCAGCCTCATTCTCTGGCAGAGTTCACTATGTCATTATGACATGCCTCCTGTGTGGTATAGCTATTGTACCAGTTGACTTAATGTTAAGCGAGTGGTGACTGAATAGACAGGTATGCAAAATTTCTATCACAAAGACATAGGTCAGGAACTGTTTTGTGATTAATTACTTTCTCTTTTTCTTTTACCTTGATTCAAAACAAAACTGTAAATTTCATAATACGATCAGTGCCAGAAATTATTCTCAGCATGAATGCCTAGAACTGAGTGCTTTTCAAAGCACTATCATCACCATTTATTGGCTAAGGTACTTACCCAGAATCACAAAATAAATCAGGAAAAGATACTTGGTTTAGAATTCAGGTCCTTTGAGAACCATTGTGCTTCCTGTTTCTTGTTCAATGTTTTCTTTAATGGTGATGCATAAACATTATGGGAACTGTTAAATGTGTTTAGGGTATGGCAACACCAAGACGTAAGACCTATCTTTATTGACCTGTTATGGAGCACCCACCACTAGAGCACCAACATCAAAGCCATAGAAGAGTGCTATCTGTTACACACTGCAGTGCCAGCAGCTGGGGTGTAACTGGGGTCTGTTCACTTCTGAGGATTGCTTTCGCTACCAATTAAATACATTGTAGGTCCAGGAAAGATCACATCAAGGTCTGGTCCCCTGCATAGTGCAAGGAGTGGTATTGTCAGTGTCACTATCCAATTCTCCCTGTTTCACTACCATGAAAATTGTAAGCCCATTCTGTGAGCTGTGACCACAGTGTTATAGTGTGTGTTCTCTGTAGTAAAACCTTCTTGTCTTCTCTGGTCTGTCCAGGGGTTTGGGCCACGGAGCCTTTGGTGAGGTATATGAAGGTCAGGTGGCAGGGATCCCCAGCGACCCCACTCCCTTGCAGGTGGCCGTGAAAGTAAGTGACAATGTATGAGTTATCATGATGGTTTTCATGCACCTTTCACCCAAGAGTCCCAATGCATTATAAAAATGAAGATGAATTAAACGTTACTACAGTACCGAAGGATGTGGCTAGAAAGGTTGCTGCTCTGTTGCAACACTTTAATCCATCATAGTGATGGTACAGCTTGTAGCATATGGGCTTGTGAGACTATTAAAAGAGGTCTGTAAGTAGTAAATAGGCGAAGATTTCTCATACAGCTGCAGTGGACTGCAGGTATGAGAAATAAATCCATCTTCTGTGCATCCTCCACATGCTACACCTGGTGTGTTAATCTGTCCAAAGGCTATGAGTCAGAGGCCAAAAATCTTTACAGGGCCAAGAGCAGCTGGCACATACATCAAAGAGCCTGCAGGTAGAAGTTGGCTGGTTTTCCAGGGATCTCACCACTCCATTACAGGATGGATATGCACTGGATGTGAAGCTAAATCCTAAGAGACCCTGGTAGGGTTCTCCAGGCCTTCAGCAGCCTAGCTAGCTTGTTTTCTCCTAGAGGTTACAGAGCAGCACAGTCCTACTGCTGGTTATAGTTCACAGGCTTGCTGGGAGGTAGGAGAATTGTTTAATTCTCAGAAATTGTCAGAAAGCTCAGAAACTGTGGTCTCATTCCTCATCCTCTATACAGCAGAGTCCCACATATTGAGCACTGTTCCCTGTGCACTCTGGGCTACTTCCTTTGCTGGGAACAGGGTGACAGTGGCCTTGATGGGCCCTGTGTTCTGATCTTTACCTTTCAACAGGCTTCACAGTTTAGTTGAGTAATGGTCTAGCTATTACCTTAGAGTGAGATTTCTTTTAGAGAAACAAGGATTGCTGCAGACAATGTTAGTGCTTTTGATTGTGCCAGGTGTTCTACATCTGTAAGTTTCAATATCTTCTCCTTGTCAACCTGTTCCTTCTTTTCCAGACATTGCCAGAAGTGTGTTCAGAGCAAGATGAGTTGGACTTCCTCATGGAAGCTCTCATTATTAGGTGTGTATGAATAAGATGAACAGCACTTGTGTCGGCTTGCAAAGCCCAGCAGTGTAAAGAAGAAAGATGCTTTAAGAGGTGATGTCCATGCAACACATTTATATAGCAGTTTTAGCGCATGGCTGCCAGTATTTTATAGAGAGGATAGGCATTACCATTCTTCTTATAAATGAAGAGGCATCAGATGATTAAGGGCTAAATTTTGAAAGGGGTTCACACTGGTTTTCGTTATCCAAAGTGAAAATCTTTAGGTCCAGTTTTCAGAATTGACAGTAGGATCCTTTGATTTCTCTTAGACATCAGGATATGAGGTAAAAACAAACTTTAGGAGTTTGGATTTGACTAGTCAAAACTAACAGATGGCATTGACTTAATGCTGCTTTCATGTCACATGTCAGAGACTGAGTCCTAGAATCCATAGAAATAGTTTCCCGTCACATTGAGGTCTGGAGAAATAAGGAAGTGTTAGAGACTAGACCTTGAGGAATATCCCCTACATAAGCAGATCCCTGTGTCAGTATGTTATTTGGAACAACTCTGCCCTAGGCCAATTTCTGCCCCCTTGGATAGGGAAATTAGAAACAGACTTTTCCCAGTTATCAGATATTCCCTGCTTCCTATGGCCCACAAATTTTGCTGTAGCCCAAAAAGGATGCAGAATATAGGAAGAGGAAAAGCAGCCAAAAGTCACTCCTTCCCCACCTTTGTTTATGCAGACAGACACAGAGTGCAGTGGTAGCACTTTAGCTTTATCCAGTTTATCCAGTTATCCTACCTTTGAGATTTGCTACTTTCTGGAAAAAAAAACCACAAACCACAAAACATTCCCTGCAGCAAAACATTTTGATTCTTTTCTGCAGTTGTGCTTTTTGATCAAAGTTGCTCCATAATTGAGTCTCCCTGTCTCCACAGCAAGTTCAACCACCAGAATATTGTGCGCTGCATTGGGGTGAGCTTGCAGGCACTTCCTCGTTTCATCCTGCTAGAACTCATGGCTGGAGGTGACCTGAAATCGTTCCTGAGAGAGACACGGCCTAGACCGGTAAGAAAAGAGAAAATTGAATTTTATTTAGTAAGCTGCTGCCACAAGGCAAATACATAACTATAAAAGAGCTGATGCATGCTGCTTCTCTTTCCCAGTGTTTTAGACGGTCAGAAAATTTCTGTTGCTAGAAGACCGCTGTGGGGGCAGGACACAGATATATAGGAAACAGATGCTGCTAGGGTTATGCAGAGGTGCCTCATCCCTGGACTTTGCTAGATAGCATTGCAGATACTATCTAAAGAAAGAACAAAATCAAAGTTTAAAAAAAAAAAGTTAAACTCTACTCTTACTTTCCTCACACCAGCTGGATGTGGGTTGGGGGGAAGTTTTGAGTTAGTAATGACAAATCTGTTATTTAAACTGCTGATCAGTTGCATTTCTCTGGATATCTGTCAGTGCAAGTTTGACATAGGCAGGGAGAGGATCCAGCCTGGAGCTGTTGACCTAATAGCAAATATCTTTAGTCCAGAGTTTTAAAGATTTTCAATAGCAAATGACAGTCAGAAATGTGTGAGAAATAAATTATGACTTCTAGAGAGGAATCAGTATATCAGAAAAATAAAGTTTGCTCCGAGTCCCTAGATCAGAAAGGCACTCAGATGTTGAAAGTTAGCACCAGAGCCCAGCTTTGTACTTTGTCTCTACATTTCTTTGACACAGGGCAAAATGCTGGATTTTATCAGTACAAGAGAGACACAAATTGGCTCTAACAGATATAAATAAGATTCTTCCTCGAGGCATCTGGAAATAGATCGACTTTGTATTTTTTCTTTGCAGTCTGGTTTTCAGACATAGAAAATGCTCTGTGCTTCTCAGGAGTACCGCAGTCTTGGATAGGTTGCAATAACGTGGCTCCTGCCTGGGTAAGAATGCTAAACACCCAGAAAATCAAGATATTTGAAATCCGAGCAAGCAGTCTTTATAAACAGAGATTGCTTTTCTATAGCACCTAGAGGTGTTCTTGTTAGCTCATACAAATGGGCTGAACTTGGTGGTAGGTGAATGGGGAAATTCATCTTTTGCAATGTGGGCTCTGCTCTCACCTGATGGAGAGCAAAATGGCATGGGCCAGTTATGCTGCCCAGTAGGTGCTGTGTTCAAAACTGCTAGGACAGGCTGTGCTAGATGTGTGAAGTGGCAGGTGAAACAGGACAGTGTAGGGCAAGGGCATCCATAATTTTGCAATGGAAGCATTTTTTATCTCGTCAAATTAGAGAAAGAAGCCAGCTCAGTAATGATCAGGATCTTACGAGGAAGCACCAAGAACATTAGTCCTGAACAGCACGAATTTTTACCTACATGCAGTAAAATGAACCAGTTGCTTTTGTGAATGAAAATCCCTTAATCTTTACAGGATGCAGTCATGGGAGCCTTCTGATCTGAGGGGTTTCTTTCTGTTTGCTCTTACCTCGTCATGAGTTCCTCCTTGCATGCCAGGGCTTCCATTTCTGTTAGTGGTAGCTCTGTTGCAACCCTTGTGAAAGCTAATGTCAGAAGAGGTGGATGGTTCACTCCAGGCACAGCATAATTACTTCCTTGGTATTTCTCTTTCTGCCTTCACAGTCTCTCCTTTCTTTCCTTGTCTTTCCTGACCTCTTTGAGGTTATCTGAGACTGACCATAACTACTGCTACTCACAGGGGCTGTTCCCAGCACCTTTAAGATCCTCCCTTATTGCTGCATTTAACTTGTTCCCAGGACTGAAGCAGACCTGAGACTGATGCTTCTGTTTTCTGCTCTGTTCCATGACTGTCACTCCTTGGAAAAGCTGAGGTTCAAATGCAGATGAGCAGTTGCAAGTTGGAACTGATTCAGAAAAACAGTGTCCAGTCCCTCTTTAACAGTTGGGTGAATGTGGGCAGCCTGACTGTGTGCAGTCACAGATCCACATGTTTCTGCTCCACTTCTAACACCTTCCTACCCCTTGCCTTGCCTTGCTTCTGGTACCATCCCATGTGGTGGCTGCCTGGTGAGAATGAAAAAGTAATTCATTGTCTGGCTGCCAGGGCTGCTTCTGAGGTGCTAATGGCACCTGTGAGTGCTGAGAAGTCAGCCTCTGGTGCACACATTTGACTGCTGGCTCAGAAACTATGAGGCTAGGAGACAGACTGATGAGAGATGAGATGTGTGCGGGGCATTGTGCTCTGTGAAGTATGGGATCCAGCTGTGGAAATTGATTTATCCTCTGCATATACTTGAGGTGTGACAGAGTCTCTGTACATAAGGCCTGTGGCTCAGTACTGCTGGATGTGTCTTTGCACTGCTCTTAATGAACTCTGAGCTGCTTTGTTCCTCCTATTGCTCATTCAAGGAAGATAGGCAGAAGGTAGGCATAGCAGACTGGATGTTTAGCTTTCCAGGCCCATTAAAGGAAAGGAAAGACAAGGAACAGGGCAGAGTAAACAGGCTTCAATAAGCTTTGCTTCCAACAGGAATTAATTGAACACACAAGACTTAGCTGACTGACTCGGTAACAGAGGTGCACTTCTTACTGTGCAGTAAGCACCATATGAATTATTGTTGTCATTTCCCCTTGTTTTTTGTGGTTTTGTATTTTCCAGATGATTTCCTTACTACCTTGTCTTTCCCACTTACTTCTGCTTTCAGCCTGATTGCAAAAGAGAGATTTATGTGTTCATTCTCTACCTTCATCCCCCAGTTGCTCCCCCTACTCCCCTGCCAGTAACTTTGAATTCATTTGCCAGTTTCAGTCAAATTTAACAGAGGTGTGAAAGGCATTAACTTGGCATTAATTCCAAGGCTTCAGGAAGAAGAAAGCACCACACTAGAGCAACCACTGAAGCAAAACAGTTGTCTTGTTTGGCTTGCCACTGGCCAGTTAGAGCCTGTGTGACTTGGAGCAAGACACATGCAACATGCTGCCATGCACTCAGCCACTGAAAAGCATGGAAGAGAGCAGAAGGAATGGTGGAGGAGAAGGTGAAGCAAGGGAAGGGGGAACTTAAGACATTGCGAGGGACGTGAAATGGGAAGCTAGAGCTACCGCGGGAGGTGTGAGGACATGGGCTCCACTTAATGGGAGATCAAGATGCTGCCAGCACAGGTTATTGTGTGTTGTTTGTCTGTGTTTTTCATGTAAATAATGAAAGCCATGTTCAGCCAACATGTAATGATTTTTGTGGACTCTAAGCAAGAATGATCATATGTGTAAGCCAAATGTTCATCCAACATCACTGATACAATACCAGTGGCTCTTGCGGAATACTGTCGGTTTATGCTAGCCAGGTCTACTCCATAAGCTTCAGATCCATACTTCTCCATGGGTCCAGAGTTTACAGCCTTGAAGGGTTTTGGTGTTCCATTTCTAATAAAGTTTCACATGTATTACGGGGCTACCCCTTCCCCCTCGTCTGGAGGCAGTCTGGTAGATTCAGAGATGCCTGGAATCGGAGCCTTCGCTCATTGTGAGCATTGCAGAATTGTCCATTGGGAAGTTCAGCACTGATCTTTCTCATACGCAGCATAGCAATCAAACAGCAGCTCTGGAAGATAAATCGTATACAGATAAATGATTCCCCTTCTTTGTGTTGTGCAGTCTGTTGCACAGAGCAGTGATTACACCGAACAATACACAGAATTTCATTCACCTTTAGCGATACTCAGCCTCACCCAGGGAGGTATCCCACTAGTGCTTCCAGCATGCCCACTGCTCTGCGTAGCGGTGCATTGCAGCTAGCATTGTCCATTCATCTGGGGAGCAGAAGCTGCAAAGTGAATCCTTTGGTGTCTCAAGGCTGCTCCCCTTGCAAAATGAATCCCAAACCTCCATTTTTCAAACAAATAACATGGCTAAATTGTCCTTGGCTGGGCAGTCACATCTGTTTTAGGACTGTGTTTAGCCAAGTAAAGGATGGAAGGAATTCATCCAAGGAGGGGAAGGAGCAGAAAAACAGGGAAAAAGAGAAAAAAGCTATGCTGTTCAAATCAGCTTCTGGCTTCAGCCTACCGACTGCCTCACGGTATAGCTTAGGTTTGGAATCGATTGCACAGTAAAAAATAGGGCTTTTTACTCAGTTTTCACTTCAGGTTTCCGACCCTTGCTCAGGAGAGGAGGGAATGGGTAGATCGAGATATTCATTTCCCTTTGGTTATGCTGTGAAAGGGAAAAAGAAGGCATCTGCATCCTTTCTTACTATAGCAATCTCGTGTAGCTGGTGAGTCACTTCAACTCACAGAGGCAAAAAAGGTTATTCCCCCCTCCCCACAAAAGCAGTTACTGCCACAAAAGATAGGGAGGGGGGAGAGGCTTTATGTTTTCAGGAAATAGTTACTCAGCAAAAGGAAAGGTTTAGGGGGAGATGCAGCCCAGTCTTAAAGAATCAGTTAAGTATATATATGCAATGAACTATACTGTGTAAATAACGAAATATGGGCAGGTGATACATAGTCAGAAACAATTTTGTTTTATGGCACTGCACTGAAAAAAACAGCCTTTGTTCACAGAGAGATGCAGCTTTTTTCAGTTATTTCATTAGTCAAGTATTGAGGCCAGGTTTTTCCTAATCTCTTCAGAAGACGTTAAGATATTTTTAGGTTTTACCAGCCAATGCCCACTGTTTAACTACTGGCTGCTGCCTGCTGCAGAACCTAGACTTGTTTCCAGTCCCAGTTAGCAGTGATTTAGATCAGATGGGATGGCCAGCACAGCATTGCATCAGTCTGGAGATATGTTTCAACATGACAGGCTGGCAGAGCCAGCAGTCCCTGTCACTGGAGAACCCCTGTTGGTTTAGCATCAGTGGGAGAGACCCATGGGCAGGCGTGCCTTTTGGGCACTGGACAGAATGGTAGGTGTCATAAGAGAGAACTAGAGGGTGGGATGGGCTTGTTTGATCCAATAACTAAGGCCACAGATAAAAACTGAGCTAGCAAATGGCTCCTCTGGAAGAAGCAGTCACTGCCACCCAGTTGTTTGTCATCATCCCACTGGCAGCAGCGATTTCCTCCTCCCCGACAGGAATGGCAGCAGGAAACACTGATTCACACCTCAGTGCAGAAGCTGATGGTTTGGCTTCAGAGGCCGGCAAATGCAAGCTGGTGCTAAGCCTGCCCTTTTCACTAAAGCACTTGGCTCCTGCTGGCAAGGGCTGTAGACTAGAGGGTGGGAACAAGGAATTGGCAGCCTTAGTCTTCCATAGCTGTTGGCTATGCAAACCTGTGTCAGTGCTCTGAGGGGCAAGATAAAGCCTACACAGATGTGGAGGAGGGAACGAGCAAATGTGACTCATGCCATTATACAAAATGTCATTCTCATTGTTCAAGGTGACTTTAGAGAGGAGCTAGCAATAATACAGAGTAACTGAGTGAGGACCAGTTCAGGCTACAGATCTCCTCAAAAATCACGCTGAAAATTCAGAAGCGTCTCCCATGAGAACTGGGGGAAATTCTTAGAGGGGCATCCCAATGAAGCAGAAAAGCCAGATCCAGCTGTTCTGATTCTGTCCCTGGGATTTGTATGACATTGTGCGTGCACATCCTTTGCATAGTTCATAGATACGAACTCTCCCTTGTGCATTTTTGCAATCCCTTTGTGTATTAACATCTGAGCTATGTCACTTGTTGGAGAGTTCCCAGCACTGTACCATGTGATGAATCATGTCATGTTCTTACTTTTTAACCCATGTTTGTCTCTTGTCTTTTGGTAGAATCAGCCCTCCTCCCTTTCCATGCTGGACTTGCTCCATGTGGCTCGTGACATCGCTTGTGGGTGTCAGTACCTGGAGGAGAACCACTTCATTCACAGGTAGGTGAATGCATCTGTGTCAGCATGGGCATGGCTTGCATACAGGCCAGCATGAACTCGCAGTGCCCTGCCTGATATGTTTATGTCCTGCTGCACTCTAGTGGCTGGATACCTTTAAACAAGGTAGATAAAATCGGAATAATAGAAGCAATTAACAGAAAGCCTGCTATAAATCAGGTTGCAGAGGACTAGTTTTACCAAAGATCTGGAGCTCTGTCTCAGTGACTGCACTTGTGCAGCCTGCTTCGCTACCCTGCAAATGGAAATACAATCTTGTGACGGAAGTCTTCAAAGATCTTCCCATCATAAATTTTGATTAGTGCCTTTCCGCTCATTCTGGAACCCTTTTCTTCACCCTCTTGAAGAATGGCGTTACAAGTACAGCCAGAAATGCAATACTTTGTTACTATTGTTGCCTGCTCCTGCAAAGCAGGATGTTTGGGGGGTGTCCAAAATTCTGCCCATAGCATTGTGTAGCAATGAGTAGAGAGAGATTGCGGTTCACTCTTCTGAAAGAGTTACCCACAAGGTATGCCACCATGTTAGATTCAAATCTCAAGGTTTACTTCAGCCCAGCATAGGTGAAGCTGGAGTTTTACCTACATACACAGATTCAGGCTCATAGCTTCAGTCTTCAGAGCAACGTCTGCACATTGTTGTTCTTCCTGTCTCTGACAGTACGACACCCATCTGACAATATTTGAACAAGCATGGTAGTAACAGGTCAGTGGATCATTCCCCAGATGGCTTGATGCTGGGACTAGTACATTGCTGAAATCAGCCCCACTGCTTGCAACTCCCTAGAGACTTAAAAATAATCTCCTGGGCTGAAGGGAGGCTCACAGGAGGCCCATCCTTTCAGCTGGAAGATGTTACATAAATTTAAGAGGAAATGTTAAAGAGCGGAACTGCTCCTGCTGTTGGGGTAGATTGGCATTTGGGACATCACTAGTTATCCATAAACACTGACTTTTCTGGCTGTTGTGGGCTCTCTGCAGCTCAGGAAAGTAGGTACTATTCTTTGTTTTCTTTTTGGCTTGCAAAATTGTTGAATGATTAAGTGGTTCTTCTCTTTCTGTTGCTTTTCTTTCCTTTCCTTGTAGGGATATTGCTGCCAGGAACTGCCTCCTTACCTGTCGAGGGCCTGGGAGAGTGGCTAAAATTGGAGACTTTGGAATGGCCCGGGATATATACAGGTAGCGAAGCTAAGCCCAGGGTATCTGCCGGTGGAAGCTTGCTAAAATGAGGGAGGAGTGCTGTTTGTGCAGGAGAGTAGGCTCGTATGCTGCTCTGCGTAACCGTAGCAAGGCGAGGGTGGGGAGATCCCACCTTGATGAATCCCAGCTAATGCTTTTTTTGGTGTTTGCCTTCATCGGCAGTTTAACTGTGCTTTGGAAAAATTTCCCACTCCTGACAGCTTTCTTATGGGTAATGAAGTCTGATAGCTATGGAAGGCATTTCTCCTCCCTCTTGTACTCTGTCCTCAGTTTCTTGTCTTTACTTTCTCCACAATGAATGGCATTGATGTGCCCTTTTGTTTTGTGGTCTCAAATCATTCTGAATTTAATCTCTCTCCTTGATGCTACCCCTGCCCCTTTGGTTTGGTGTCGTCAGTAAATCTCTTCAATTTACTGCAGATAAAGGAAGAAGGTGTAGGGGAAGGTCAGGAAAATGTAATCACCCAAACTGGAATTCAGCCAGGACACAGGGTTAACTACTCTGCTCTTGCAAGAAGTGCCAGGAAATCTTTAATGACCATGAGCAGTCAGGGCTGTAGTTTGATATCTCATCTTCCAGATAGCACCTCCAGAAGTTCAGTACCTTGTCCTGCCGTGCTGAGGAATTGATTTGCCTCTGATTGGGAGGAAGGAATGCCTTGTACTCAGTCACCTGCACTGTTTATTCCAGTGCCTTGCCTTTTTTTTTCCCTGCCTGGGGATTCTCCTGTGCAATTACTAAGCCAGGCCTGCTTCTGCTTAGCTTGAGATCTGACAGTATCACAGCCTGAGGTGATACAGAGTGCTACCTTCAAAAACCCAAAAGACCTGCTTTCCCCCCACCCCGCTGCCTCTTCTTTCTCACAAAGAAGCCCTACTCTGCCCGATTGTCAGACGGGAGTCTGCTGGGACAAAGTAGCATGTGTCACACTCACACAATCAGCAGAACCCACTGCCAAGATGAACACTTTGGTGCTGAGTTTTCAAAGGTGTCTTTGAAGTTTGCACATGTTTGCACATCCTTTGGATGCTCTGGCTGTGTAGTTATGATGATACCAGCTTGCATGAGCAGCCTCCTGCAGCTGCCAGCACAGGATTTGAGGCTTGTAGGTTTTGTTTTAAATGACAATGGCACTAAAGAACAGATTTATTCCTTTCTCAGAAGCATGGGAGGTGGGTTTTATACTACTGTTTCAGCGCTAACAGCCAAGCATCCTCCTCATCAACCTGTGGTTCTCACTAAGGGTTTTGGATTTCACTTGCAGCGCTTTAGACTGGGTGTATGTGGGACATGCTTTGTTTATTTTTGGTGGAGGTGCTCAAGGTGACCATGTGTGAGGTAATGTGGAGATCTTGCTGTGCCTGAAAAGTGCAGGAGGATGCCTCCACCAGCAGTATTTTACTATATGGGTAATTCACTAGGAGTATGCACATAGATAAGGATAAACTTGGATTCACTAGGTCAGGCCTAAGCAAGGGAGATTAGAGCAGTCCTACCATGGTCTGCCCATTTCCACTTTATTTGTGAGAAGGGACAGGTCTCTTCAGCATTTTCTCTGCCATGCTGTTTTGCCTGAATTAGTCTCTCCTATGGCCCGTAATTTTAATATTTGTAATTGTAAAAATCCCAAATTAATGGCATTTTCTGAATTCTTGGCTGACTCTGTTTTGTTTGTTCTTTGCAGAGCCAGCTACTATCGGAAGGGTGGGTGTGCAATGTTGCCTGTCAAATGGATGCCTCCTGAGGCTTTCATGGAAGGGATATTTACATCAAAAACAGACACATGGTGCGCTTCCTTTCCTTCTCTGTCCAGTCTGTCTGTATGTGTTGCAACCTCTTTTGTAAATATATATATATATATATATATCCCCTTTTGTGAATATTTTGTAGAAAACACATGTTCATTCTCCTTTATTAAAAAGACAAGCTGGGTCTTTCAGAGCCAGTAATCTTGGAGGAGACAAGGGAACGGAAAGATCAGATGTGTGCAAAGGCCAGTGCTGCTGGGGAGGTGAGCAGGCAGGGGAGGGAGGTTGAGGCAGGTGCTGCTTTGCTGCTACAGGGAGGAAAGCATTAGTTCCACACTGAGGAAAGCAGCACAGGAGACTGCAGGCAGGATCCATCCTGCCAGTGAGGGAGAGGGGCATCATGTATTGCGGCTTTCATCTTTCTCCTGGCAGCAGCACTGTAAGCTCTTGAGTTGCCGGTGGCCAGACGAGAAGGAGGGAAATTTGGTGAGCAGGAGGCAAGAGCTCAGGACATGTGGATGTGGAGTGGAAGGGGCTGGTGGTCAGGAGACAGCTCCCGAGCAAGCTCCAGCAGGGCGGTGGATGTACGTTCTCTCATACAGCTGAGCTGCTGCCTGTCTCAGCACCAAGTGGAGGAGTTTCCCATTGCTGCACATAGCACTCTGCAATTTTAACTAACAAGATCGTGATTTCCAGGCAGCTGACCAGATGAATGCTTTGGAGGGTGTCCTGTCCCAATTGTTGTCCCCAGGGCTTTGCAGGCCACACCACACAGGCCCTGGGGTTGTGGTGTCAGCTAGTGAATGTTTTTATTGTACTCTGAGCTACAGGTGGGGTCTTTGGGGCTCAGAGCATTAGTGGGGATACACTGGCATGTTATTTCATGCAGGGTAGCTTATTCAAGAAGAAAAGTTTGTCATAAGTGATCAGGTCACTGCTCCACTCAGTCCTGTCTCCAGCAGTGGCTGATGTCTCAGCAAAGCATAACCTGACTTTGACGTTTATTACGTCTAGCTGAACAGTGCTGAGTACGAGGGCAAAGCAACCATATTTACCTACCTATATTGTAGACTTCACTCACTTAACAGTCAACTACTAGTATTAAATCATTCAAAGTCCACTGTTAAAATTGTGCAGCTTATTTATGTCTGAATCCTGCAGCAGTGATTTCCACAAGCTGCCTGAGCACAGACTGCAGAGCAATGCTGGTGGTACTGCACCTAAGGGCATTGCCCCTCAGTGATGGTCATTCCTGTATCCTTCACTTTGTTTTCCTTCGCTTCTGTATTCAGGTCCTTTGGCGTATTGCTGTGGGAGATATTCTCTTTGGGATACATGCCTTACCCTAGCAAAAGTAACCAGGAAGTTCTGGAGTTTGTCACCAATGGAGGAAGGATGGATCCACCTAAAAACTGCCCTGGCCCTGTGTATGAGATTTTAACTTTGATGTATTCATGCAAATAAGTTTCTGTTTCAAATGCTGTTCTCTAGTCAAAAGTTAATGACTTTTAGAGTTCATCTTATTGTGGCTAATCTGCCTTATTGGACTTGAGTGCCAATGATTTCTCTACTATTTATTTTTTTCTGTCTATTTTGGAGAATAACTCAGGGCCCCTTTGAGAATTACTGGCCACTGCTTGTTTGGTCAAAGATGGTGCAATATTTTTGTGTCTTAGGTTAGCTGTGAAATTGCAAGTGCATAAGACTGTTCACTGGTAGGGAAAACTAGGCTCCATTATCTGTAGTCCTGCCTACCTTTAGCGAATTATCCAAGGGATTTTGGGTGGGTATGTTATTTCTCTGATGTGCTGTGGATTTCACTCCACTGGTGGCCACGTTTCAGTGGTTACTAGTACCTCAGTTGTCCAACTCAGGGGAAGGCAGAGCACTCTTATTTGTTAGAAGTCAGAGTGGTGATGCATGCTTGTGGTTTCTAAGCTGCAGTGACTAGCTGTTACGTACCAACAGGATCTGCCATTTATGAGCATCTGCATTCTGCTCTTTCAGTTACCGCATTATGACCCAGTGTTGGCAGCACCAGCCTGAAGACCGGCCAAATTTTGCCATAATCCTGGAGAGGATTGAGTACTGCACTCAGGTATCGGTGTTCATTCGTCACAAATGAGATGGGTGGAGAGGGTTCTTCTTGAGAAGCGGGCCAGATCATGAGATGAGAAGGCAGCACTGCATTGCTGCAGTCAGCAGTCCAGGGCAACTGATGTCAGCCTGGGACCAGTGGCTGGGATATCTACCTCATCGGGTGGTTGATCCTTCTTGTCTTTCACTATGGAAAAGCACAGGCTTACAAACAGCAGACCTGTAGCTCTGTGTCTGCTTGTAAAGGCAGAGATGCCAACAAGCAAAAGAACTAAGACAGGCTAGCTTCATGTCAGCCACTCCATCCCGGTGCTTACCCTTAAGACACGGTCAGCACTGAGCAGAAATGGTCCTGGCTCAGAGCACCCTTTGCAGGTGGCTTCTGCAGCTGTGGGCAATTTTCTGAATCTGACTGAGCTGGAGAAGGCAGGTGGAAACAGCCATGCTAAAGGAGTGGGAATTCTAAGGCTAGGCAACGAGGAAAGGATGTGGCTGTCTCTCCAGGCTGAAATTACTTATTTATTTTTTACCACCATTTTTACTGACGAGGAGTGGAGTAGTTTGGAAAATGCTTTTCTGCCTGCAACAGCACAGGCATTTTGGGTGGCCTAACACAGTTACTTGCCTCAGTCAGTTTGCTTTCCCTCGCCGTTTGGGAGGCTTGGTGTGTTTATCATGTGTGTTTGGATCCTGAGATTGGGAGGTATTGTTTTCTGCTCTCTATAGCTTGCCATGGTGTCTAGCAATAATTAAAGGTTGCCTAGATCACCACATTTTCTCTCAGTTTAATTTTCAAAACTGCTTAAATAGCTCAGAACCGCAGTCCCTGTGGATTCAGGCTTCAAGGGGTCTGCCAGTATTGCCTTCTCTCTGCATTCCTATTCCTCCCTTGTTGTGTGGAGGCAATACTTTCATGGCTGAAACTTTCTCAATATTATCTGAGAATGTTATGAACTTTGAGATTATATAGATTGCAAAACAACATTCCCAGAGGAAATTTGGCTGGACGTAAAAAATGTTTTTCATTGTTTTTGTGCCTCTGCTGTTCTGTGGTGAGTTTTAGGGTGGTTGTTTTTTTTAAAGAGTTCGATTTTAAGGGTATCCCATTGCATCTCATGGCTAACTGAATTTTGTCAGCATTCTCTACACATGGAATGTAGGCTCTGGGTAATGGGAACAACGCTCTGTGATCATAGCATGACAGCTGTGAGATGTGTCGGGTTTTTAATCAAGTCCAAGTATGCATGAGACACTTAGAAATTCTCATTCTTCTCTCTGGCAGGATCCAGATGTCATCAACACTGCTTTGCCAGTAGAATATGGTCCATCAGCTGAGGAGGAGGAGACGGTAGCGATGCGCCCCAATGATCCAGAAGGAATTCCTCCTCTATTGGTCTCCACACACCAAGACAGGAAGGATGACAAGCAAACTCTGCCATCTCCACCACCCCTGCCGTCAGCCATCACTTCTGGAAAACCTCTAGGGAAAGTAGGAGCCTTGGAACCACCAGTGCCAGGGAAGGTGCAGTCAGCCTCAGCGGGAGGACATATCAACATGGCCTATGCCCAGTCCAATCCCCCTTCCGAGCTGCACAAAAGCCGAGGATCCAGAAACAAGCCCACCAATCTCTGGAACCCAACCTATGGTTCCTGGTTTGCAGAGAAGCAGGCCAGCAAAAACAGTTCTCTGCTGGATAAGGAGATGCCCGAGAGGGAGAATTTGGGACAGGAAGGAAACTGTACTGTGGGGCCCAACATTGTGACTGGCAAGCTGCCAGGCTCCTCCCTGCTATTAGAGCCATCTTCCCTAACAGCAAGTGTTAAAGAAGTGCCTCTCTTTAGGCTCCGTCACTTCCCCTGTGGGAATGTCAACTACGGATACCAACAGCAGGGCTTACCCTTGGAAGCCTCCACGCCACCTTGTGCTAGCAGTTACGAGGACCCTGTCCTTAGAAACAAGAGCCACATAACCCAGCCGGGGCCGTGAGAGCCCTCTGCCCTCTTGACTTTTCCCCCTGTGGCCCCTGAGCCTTGAAGAGATGTCATTACGCAATACACCACGAGCAAGGGATCTGACAGCATTACCTTCCACTTTGTGCCAACTTGCTCCAAAAGTGCCACCCTCAAAGCTGTCATTTCAACTAACCTGAGAGGCTTCAAATCACCAGAGCCCCAGTACAATAAAAGAAACAAGGGGGAGGGAGGATACAGGAAACAGATGTTAACTGCAAGGCCCAGCTGCTGTTGCATCAACTCATACGCATGGTTGTTGTCATGCCTTTCCTGTGAGCTTTTCTCAGTTGTGTGTTCTCTGCTTAAGTGTAAAGCTGCGGCTCGCTGCCTTGAGTGTTTCATGTCTGGGGTTTTCCGTGCCAAACTTGTGGTTGCTGTGGAACACCTGGAGATCTCCTGCAGCTGGCAGAGGTTGTAGTGGGTTTGGGGAGAGCATCCTCTATCCAAACCGAAAAAGGATACAACAGAGCTGAATGGTGATGCAATGGCACGTTCCCAAGTTGTGTTCTAGCTACAGTCCAGTCTTCAAAGTCCTTGAATGCACAGCGGTTATGGGGGGCATTGGCAGGGCAATAGAAAGACACTGGTCATACTGCATCACTCGAAAAAGAGAAGCACAGAGGATGGGTGTAGATGCTATGAGGCGTTATGGGTTGGGGGCAGAGGGATGGGTTTGGCTGGGGTTTTTGTTTTCTTGTTTTTTTTCCTGTGCTTAAGCACTAAAACTGAGTAAAGCCCTTTAAAATTCCCTCTGTCCTACAAAAGTAGGAATGTCCTTCATCAGGAACTTGTGCGTGTCACATGGAACCAAGGTGAAGCTTTAAAGAACCATGGTCATTAGAGAAACTTTCACCGTGCCCTGAAAATGGACAGCCACCTGCATACCTCAGAGGTTTACATTAGCCTCTGACGTACCCTGTACAAACAAGAACATAAAGACAGAAGACTACATCGTGCCACAACCCGGATGCCAGATACTGTCTGTATTGGAAGGGTTTAGAGTCCTTGTTCCTTTAACAAAATATGTGTATGATAGATAAAGAGAAACACTGCATTGACTCATTTTGTACAAGTTGTGCATGAAAAATATTCCAGTTAAGTGTATTGTCAAAACATAGATGTAGGAAGTAATTCATATGTAAAGATGTGCATTAGTAACTTCAACTTAGGGTTGCAAGGAGCTGTTTTAGCATGAATGCTATCCAAAAAAGGGGTGCCTATTTCTGTAGAAATGGGTGTACTGGAGCATCAGCAAAGGAATGTGAAGGTGTTCTTCAGTCGGAGACTCTTCGTTTCAGTGAAGCGACTCTGAATCTGACCCTGGATCCAAACATTGAGGTAAGCTTCCTGTCATCATAAGAGAGCAAACCAGAATCCACATATACAGGATCCTGACCTTTGGGATGTGCAGACTGAAATTGGAGGGCTTGGTTTGGGCCACCACCCTTGTAAAAAAAAACGTAAGAGCAGGGAGGTAGTGTGCTCGCCTAACCTGCCTTTCTGACATCTCTGATACACAGAACTAAACCCCTTTTTTTAGAAAAATGCCAAAATTGTGTGTGTGGTGGTTGGTTAATGGGAAGTGTGCTGGGAGGCTTGAATCGGGGGCTGCTCTGAATTTCGTGTTCGTCTGCTAGGGATCCGTCGCACCGCTGGTGTACGGGCTTGGTGGGGATAACGAGGGTTACACTTTGGGTGTAATCCTGCTGCTGTGCGCAGGATTCTTTAGCTTGAACTAAGAGAGTATTTGTGAATTCCAAGGTTATTAGGCTCGCAACTCTTGTCATCAAATAGCCACTGGGGAGGGATTCTGTCTAGTTTAGGACTGTGCTAGTGTCACACTGGTCTCTCTTTCTAGCTCAGTAAATTCAATGGGGTAGTTTTCTAGACTCTCAGGTAAAGCTGATTAATTCAGGAGGCAAGCACCATCAGAACAATTTCTTACACTAGTGTATTATTCACATATAATAGCAATTTTCATTTCAATATTCCAGCTTTCTCATTTTCAGAAGGGCTGAAGCTCCTCATTGTTTTCTTTAGCTCTTTGCATAGGAGCACACTTTCAGTTTTTGCTGCCCTGCCTCTTATGTTACTGAGGTCAGGATCTGACCTGTATACTGATGAGAGTTCTTAAAGAATATACTAGAAAAAAAAGTTGCAAAGTTAATGATTTTTGACTAGCTGAAATTATTAATTCTTGGATCTCGGGCAGCAGCTCTGATGCTGCACGAATGCAGATACGCTGCCAGGTTACGATGTTAAGGGTAGCATTTCTAAAGAATCTTTAAAAGCACAAGCAGCAAGAGATGATTATAAGTTTGTGGAAGGAGGGGGGAAAGGCAGGCTTTCCCCAGCCATGGTGTTGGTGTGATTACTGCTCCGCAGCTTGTGCTGTGCAGTTATTTTATCACAGAATTTCAACTTCAATACTTCTACTGAATGGGAGTTGTAAAAATGAAGGAGCTAAACACATTACTGCTTTTTACCTATGGAATACAAGAGGAGATAATTCTGGTCAGGGGAGATGGGGAGTTACTACTGAAATTCTCCAGTCTGCTGGGCATGGTACATTGAGATAAATACTGTTCAGCACTAGCAGTTGGTTTTAAGCAAGCTTCCTTCCAGTGTCTCCAGTGTAAAATGCTTTGTTGTGGCGTTGTTTTTTGTGTTGGGTTTTGCGTTTTGTTTGGGTTTTTTTTTGTTTTTTACAATACCCCCTCTTAATGTTTGGAACTCGGAGGAATTCAATAAATCTCGTCGGGTCTTATTTTTAATGTAAAAAACAACATCTCTGAGCTCTTCCACAGCAAGCATGTAGTTTGGCACCCCTGTGTGCTCTCCAAGCACAGTACCCCAGTTTGCAAAAATTGTTTTGTAAATATTGATGCTAATCAAATCTTGCCACTCAAACAAGAGTTGGAGCATTTGTCTGTCCTCTTTCTTAGAAAACATATAATACCATCGATGACAAATTATTTCGATTAATTAATTGCTTTGACTAAAGGGTGCTCTGCTACTGGTGTGCAGGCTGCATCGAAGATGTTTTCCTGGTCATTCTGCAATTGCATTGCTTAACTGTAAGCATCTGTTCTGTTGCCAAAGCAGCACCAGGATTTCGGTGACAATGCCAGATTTTATTTGTATCGCTGGGGTGATGTGAAGAAAGCTTTCCTTAATGATACCTGTTTCCTCTGTCACTGAAGTAACAGTTCGTCCTTGGCACTACCAATTACTAGACTATCTATCTCAAATTAGCGGAAGGGGTGACAGAAACGATGTACCATTTAACCAGTAAGCATGTGAGAGCTGCAGTTGCCATGCAGGTTTGCCCTGACTGGAAGAATTACTCGCAGCAGTTTGTTCTAGTTTGTTCTGCAAGGTAGGAAAGAAGCTTCCACGGGGCTTTCCCAGGGACAGTCCAAGTAGGGCAGAGGGAAACAACAGAAACTCGGCTTTGTAAAGCTCACAGACTGGCTGAAGTTCTGTACAAGAAGGTACTGCATAGAATTTATTTTAGCATTTCTCTTACATCTGGAAGTGTTCAGTGTTCATATTTCTTCTGTTTGTTTCTAGTGGTTTCATTCTAGCACATTTCCTGTAGCTGTACACCATTAGCCACAGCATTTTGTCCAGTCATGAACTAGGAATTTTTAATTTCTGTGTTCAGAAAGATTCACCTGTTCAGTTCTCAGAGCTGCAGGGAACAGAAGGGGCTTAAGTCTCCATGAGCTCACCAGACCAAAGCACCCTGGCAGGTGTAAATCCCAAATTCCCGTATTAAACCCCTCCACGGTAGGCTTACAGTGTTGCAGGAAAAAAAAAATTCAAGTTATTTTAACCCTCTTACCCATTTTTGTCTATGATGTATTTTTTTTAAATCTAGTTTATTGAGACAACGTAGATTTTTCTTTAATGGAACTTCTTAAGACTGTTAATCTTTTTCATTGGCAATACTTAACGTTCTGGTCTTATGTATCTTCCTCACTCTACAGTGGAAAAGCGGGAAGCAGTATGATCTACAGGATGTAAAGCACGACTGGGAAAAATCCTGTGCTACCACTCTCATACTCTGAAAATGGCTTATTTCCATGTGGCCGTTACCTGTTCCCTATCAATATTAGGTAGGTTTCTGATTCTGTAAGCTGCTGAAGGTAAACTAGGTTGGGATGCCTGTTTATCTGCCTTTCCAGTTGTCCCTTGATCTTCCTTTTTGCTACTGAACCTTGTTTCTCTATCACGTGCCTGGAAATGAAGGCAAGACCTTTGGGTGGTTCTGCTTCCTCGAGGAGCAGTGGATGGCGCAGTGGCAGGAAAGGGGCTTTGCTGTAGCCACGGGAGGTACAGGTACCACAGGGCTGCAGTAATTTGGCTGAGTTAGCCTTTCACAGTGGTGTATCACAGCTCCACTGGCTTCCCTCCCCGTATGCTCACAAAAGGACGCAGGCTCAGCGTGAGAGCAGCTGCAGCACCGCTGAGCGCAGTCAGGTATATACTGCATGATGTAAGAGGTCTGACATAGGCTATGAAGGATTAAACTTTGCGTGTCTGCTCCTGTTATTGAGCCTATCTTCTGGGTGACAAGAACCTTGACATAGGAATAGCATAAAACAGCCTTTCACAGCAGCAAAGACATCACCCTTTGTCTGTCCCAAAGTTAAACCCATCACAGGAAAATGTCCAAATTGTCTGCATCTGGCTTCTTTTAGTAACAAAGTTCATTATAGGAGTGTCTCGTTTCATGTACAGCAGTTTATGCAATGTTGTTCATAAAGGAAGGGCCTGTGCACTTCAGGGATACTATAAAGAAAAATACTAATATATGGTCATTGAGTATTTTGTATTGAATAGTGTATTTGTATTGTAAACAAGTGTAGTGAACCACAAGGCATGAAGACAAATAAAATGACTGTAGCTGGCTTTCTCTGTGTGGGGCTGTGTAATGATTGTATCAACGTCAGATTACTTCTGTGATAACCAAGGGGGGGCGCTGAGGCTCAGTTTTCACTTGGCAAAGTTACAGAAGTCTTGTGTGTCAGTGTACCATAAAGGAGCAGGTGGGGGGTTCATCTGAGACAGCCACCATGTTTAAGAACTTCTTTGCATTGCAGCTGTCATACCTCCACCTTTCTTACAGTGAAAGGTGCTGTTCCTTCTATTACAAAGCACTGAGATCAAGGAAACTGGTCAGTGTAAGAGAACAAAGTATATAGCTGAAGCGAGCATTTGGGTGTTTTCATTCCTAAATGTTTATAACCAAAGACAGAATTTTTCTTTGGACTTGAACTTTGAGTAGGTCCAATTAAAAGCTTTATTTTAATACAGTGGCATGCCAGTATTGAGGCCTATGACAAAGATAGGAAGAGAGAGCTCCTGCCCTGAAATGCCCACTTTTTTCCCCTCCCCATACCACTCCTATACCATAGGTAGCTGCTTTCTCAAGAATTGGTCCTTGAAATTATGACTGACTTATCTATAAACCTTATTCTCCTTCACTTGCTTATCCACATGCTCATGCTCCTGCAAGATAGTGCTGTGGTTCCGTTAGCAAGACTTTTCACCTGAGCAGGTATCTGGCAGGCTCCTCTCCCTCCATTTCCCCCATGCTTCAGTTTCTCCTCATCTTAGCTGAGAAGGGAGCTCTCCTAGGAGCACAGCCAGTCCCCAGGCAGCCACCAGCATACTGGTTTGGATCTGGTGCTGGTTGGCAATCTTTGCTCTAATTTCGATTTGATCCAGAGCTGTGAAGAACGATGCAGGTGGTGGGAACTCTGCTGTGTGGCTTTCATGGCCACATTTTCAGTTTCTACCTGGTGTTTGACAAGGCTTCTGCAAAACCGGAACTCTGTAAAAGCCGTGACATAAATGCTGGATCTGCTACCTATGCAACTCTCTCACAGGTAACAGAGCCAACTTGCTAGAGAAACTAGGTTATGTTTTGCAAGTCTGCAGTGCCAGTTTTGGCTCCTTGTGCCTCAGATCTTGCTGGACAGCAAGACTTCAAAAACAGTCTCCCTGCCCAGAAAACCATTACTGTCAACATCAGCAAAATGATCACTGAATCCAACTGGATTGAACTCACTAGAAACTAATTCCCCATCCTGGGACACTTCAAGAAAGTTCTCCTCCTGCTGTCACACCTGTGACCTCTCCCTTCCAGCCAGTGTCCAACAAAGCTTGAAAGATTTCATTGCTGAGCACTGAAGTACATTTTCTGAAACTGGACCCCAGAGGCATGCTGTAGAACAAGGGCAAGCCTCAAAGGCTGCACAGGCAGCACAGAATTGCTGGGGACCATCTGCTTATTTATTTATAAACCATAATATTTTATTTATACAGTTTATAGGGACTTTGAGGATCATTTATCTTTTTTCTAACCAGTCTGGGGCTGTGATCATAGAGACCTCAGCACAACACCTAATTTTAGAATTCATTTTTTATGACACAAAGTGTCCTCCTGCAGGAGTTGAAGAAAAGGATTATGGCAACTCACCTTGGATTTAGGGAAGCACAAATCCCTTCGCATCACCAACTTGAAGACAGCCATCGGTAATCCTTTCTGGAATGGAGGGCCTGATTTATTTCCATTTCAGGCTGCATACATTTACAGTGCTCCTTGCTTCCTTGTAGAAGATTTTCAGTGCTACCAAAACAGCTCCATACTGATAAAAGTCCTGCCTTGCTCTCCTCTAACCTATAGTGCTCTAGCTGGATTACAGCCAGAGCTTTCAGGAGAAACACGCAGCTAGCTGAGACGAAACTGAAGGGAAAGCACACTACAATGCTCAGATGGATAGTATCTATGCCCTCTACCCATCAGACAGGAGTCCATGAAGTTCTGCAGTCTTTGGCTAACCCACACCACTGAGACCCCACTTCCAGCTGAACTGGGTGTAGCTACAGAGCTGTGGAAGGTGCAGCCCGACACCCTTGGAGAAAAAGAAAAAAAAGTTACCAGTCAGTGAATCAGAAAACCCTTGGAAAGCAGTTATTCCCATATATTACTTCATCTGTGCAAGACAGGCCACACAGAAATAGTGTGACTATAATAAACTGCCTGAGCTTGCTGCCTTACCCACACACTTATTCCCTATGTACCTCCTCAAGAGCTCCAGTTACGCATCAGATGATAAAGCAGTTACCTCCGTTCCATCACGTCAGGTAGGAAAAACAGCATTTCTGACAATGAGTGTTTCATCACAGAAACTGAACTGCCCACCCAGGAGGACAAGGCTGGGACAAACCTGAGAAACACGCTGTACAAACACTTTGACAACTGGCAGTTCTGTACCAAATGGCCAGAAGACATAAAATCTTCTGCTTTATATTCTACAATTGCTGTTCCATGCTGTATCCTGTTTGCCTAATTTGTATAGAAGAACAGAAGTGAGAGGATGCACATTCTGTAACAACCTAATGAAAATTCTTTTTGCCATAGTATTCACCAGGGTTTCATTTTACTAATACCAGCAAGAAACAGATATTGGACAAAGTAAAGTTCAGTACATCACTGAATATCTGCATCTTCAAATATAAAGCATTAATTTTTTTTACATTCAAAATTTACAGCTTTTATAGTCAGTTAAAAATTCCCATAAGTTAGAATACAATATGCATTATTTTAAATACAGCTCAGGAAAAATAGCTACAGCAATATTTAAAAGAAGGTAACAGCAGCAGACTTCTGTCTAAAAATTAGGATAGTATGATGTAATTTAAAGTGTCACTTCTTCAAGTAGTTAAGAGCAAGCAGATCGTTTAAGAATAAAATGAATGTTCAGGAACACAAAACCATCCCAATGATAAGATAATGTTTACACATGCTGAGCAATGAAAATACATTATATGTTTAAAACATGGACAAAGGCTGATACGCAAATAATGCTGCATCAAGGTATGTTATAATGCTGTACCTAAAACTGTCCTTAATTTATCAATCATAAGTAAGTCTCTTAAAAAGAAATTTATACTGGAAATTGTTCCAAAGGAAACAAAAAGAAACATGTATCACAATCAAATCAAGTAATGTTAATAGCTTGCTTGAAAACCCTGCATATAATCCATACCACTGGCAGGAATTATCATGCTGTATTTATACAGACTTAATATTTATGATGAGGCTATTATGTGTAGTTCCACTCTGGGTTTAATTTGCATTTAAAACTGTGATACTCATAGCCTGCAGCACACCAAACAAAGTCTTTAAAAATGAGGGAAAGCTCTCCAGGAGAGTGCAAAGTGCATTATTTTAAAGAGTGCTTCTTATATGTAGCTCCTTCTACAAATTCATACAACAAAAAGTGCTTTTTGCCATACGGACTGACATGCAGCATATTTGTGCTTTTTAAAGGCTTTTTATTTAATTGCTGCTGTTCACTAGGACAACAGCAAATCTTTATACTTATCAGCCCTTTTGCATTCTGGAGGGGGGAATAGGAGGGGAAAGCAGAGGAGGGATATGAATGATAAAGTGTAAAAATACCTCACAACTGCTTTCTTATTGCTAGCAGCTGGTATTGGAATTGACGAAGTGCCTGGTAACCAGAGTAATGTCAGTCATTAACCACCTCCTCCATCAAAAGCAGGCAATGCACAAGGCATTATCAGTTCATTACTACATGGAGGCAAATCGTTTAAATACTGCATGAATCACAAAGCAACTTTAGAGAACAGTGGATATCCTTGCACCCTCAAACTGGAACGTTATTCAAATAATACAGCATCTCAAAACCAAGATGCTTTTGCAATAACCTTCCCAGACAAGAAATAGTGGTTTTACTGCTTAATGTGACTGGACTTTTTTTCTCTATATATATTTTTTATATATATTAAAGTATGTATTATATATGCACATGCATACATATATATGCTTATATATGTAAAATGCAAATGCAGATTTATAATTTTAAAATAAGTTTGCATTCTAGATGTTTGTGCTTTACAATACTTATTTCCTATTGTGTGAGCACAGTTTGGCTCAGCAGATATCATCTACAAGTTTTGCTCCATTAATCCCACGATAGGTTACTCTGCTAGGTCGAACTAAGACCCCATGGTTCAGCTTACAAGTGAAATAGCGCTTTTCCCCCACAGAGCCATCATTCTTTCCCTTGGCACTTCTGAGTTCAAGTCCGAGCCACATCCCTGGTGCAAAGTCTGTAGGACCAATGTACCTGATGGTCCCCATTTCATTGGAGCTGGTCAGAAGAACCTGAAAGCCTTCATGCAGCTTCACTGGTCCCTCAGTGTTAGCTGTAGTGGTATTACTCCAGCTGCGCCGTAAGACAGAGCTCTTGGATCTAGTTAGGAAAGGAAAAAAAAAAAAAGTCTTGTTTCGACAAACCACCCAGGGCAAATTTGTAATTCAGTAAAGTGCATGGAAAAAAACTCAACTCCCATTTTAAAAAAAAATTGGGTTTGATCTCCTGGCACGAGCAAAACATGTAATAACATTAACAGGCTTGTACACATGGCGCTCTGAAATACTTGGAAATCAATTCCCTTTCACCTGATGCTAGGATCTACAACATTTGTTGTAAGTCATAGTATCGGTGAATAAGCAGTACAAAACATTTTATTTAGGGCTTGAAAGAGTTTAGCCAAAACAACTTTTAACATGCAAGGATCAGTCAGGACCACTGGACAAAGTGAAGTCCTTTAACAAGACCCTCTGAACTTCAAACAGCTGCGTGAAAATGTAAGAATTTGGCGAATATGCAGTGACAAACAATTGGAAAACATTTTTAATGCCAACCCAAATCCAAGGACCGTACTCCTGGATACCCACGGAAAAATAGTCTACTACTGGCCCATTTTGGAAGGAAAAAAAATGAACATGTGAAGGTCTAGATATTTTATATGCATAAAGATTTTCTTTTGAACAAGAAACAGTAAAGCTAACAGCCAGCCCACCCAAACATTTTAAACTCAAGACACTCACCTAACAAAGGACTTTCTTCTGTTTATCTCCTTTTGTGAAGATGCAGAAGTGGTGCTTAGACTGCGTCTAAAAACTAAGTGGAAAGGTTAATAAGCTGTGTAAGATTTCTTAAAAAAACCAAAACCTTTATGAATGCATATTCTTTGTGTTTTCTTTTATACTGCTTTCACTACATTTGCTACAGATTCTCCCCTCCCGTTTGGAAATTGATGAAACTGCTCATGAAAATATGTGTCCATAACATGTTGAAATTTTAGGAGGACGGAAATGAAATTAAACAAACCAAACGAGTAATTTGAAGCAGCCTTTTCACAAAAAGCTTAGGTAAGGAAAAAGAACTACTTCAAGTATCTCACAGAAGTTTTAGTAGTTTATTCCATATGGACCCTTCCCTACACTGATCCCTTCATCAATGTCAATTCAGATCAAGCAGCAGGTTCAATTTATGGTTAACTCCGATTAGAATGCAATACAGTAATAAGGAAAGAGCATCAACAATCTTAACTCTGACATAATTATTTCTGCCAGTACAGGGTTAATGACAACATAGTACTCCACAGTTCCTGCTGCAGGCTACATTTGTAGGAAGGGACCAGCCAGACTACTAGCTGGCGTTTGAGTTCCTTGAAAAAACATTGTTTTCTCAGAGAAGCGGGCTTTGTGCAGTAGGTTCTGGTTGTGGAATGGTAACCTGCAGTAGGCTACCTAAGCCAAACCACACTGTCTTTCTTACTCACTCTCCTACCTGGAAAAGTGTGATTTATTTTACTCGATGAAGTCTCTGTGAGAGAATCCAGAGAACCTGTTAGTCTGAAAAACAATAACACAATGAAGAAGTCATTTCAGCTCAACTCTGAACAAACCTACTGCTGGAGTCCTTCTTGTCAAATGTTGACTATGTTCCAATTCTTTCCCTCCTCCATCCACCCTCAAGAGACACTAACACTTCAGCTGCAATCAGGCTGGTATGTAAGAGGTGCCTGGAGCAAACTAGTTAGTTTGTTCAAGTTACCCGCCTTTTACTCAGGAAGAACATATGTAATTTTGAGGAAAGTTCTTCAACAGTTTGGCTGAGCTAGGACTTTCAGGGAAAGAAAAGCAAGAACATGTCTGACAGAGTAACTAGACACAAATAGAGGAGGAAAGAGCACAATATTCCTCAGATGTTCTTCCTGAAACCTAACAAAGAGACTACAAATAAAGTGGTGGGTGCTTTGGTTTCTCGGTGCTGTTAGCTGGAATGAGAATAGTATTTCCAGTCACGTCCAAGGGCAACTTCCTTTCATAATCAAATTTAGCTCAGCACATCAGGATTGGGTCATGAAAGTAAGGTTTAATGAACACAGACTGTATCAGAAATGGAGGCCCTGGAATGAAAATACTTGAAGTGGCTGCAAGAGAAAAAAGGGGGAGCTGCATTTCCAATGTATACAATGCTTTCAAAAAGCATCTCTGAAACCCACCAGGTTTTTAGTGGAGGTTACAAATTTCCATTCGCAGAAGAAAACATTTATTTCTTCCCT
This sequence comes from Phaethon lepturus, assembly GCF_000687285.1. NCBI lineage: Eukaryota > Metazoa > Chordata > Aves > Phaethontiformes > Phaethontidae > Phaethon > Phaethon lepturus. Next base: position 15,955 of record NW_010561183.1, on the reverse strand, counting down.
ATCTGCTGCAAAACTTCATTTCCCACTGGAAACATATTAAGAAAGCATTTGGCAACACAAACATTGCAACAGCTTCAGCGCTTACCTCTGTACACGAGATGGTGGTGCAAATATACCGTATCTGGGAAGACAACTGAAGTACTGAACGCCTCCCACAGAACCATCATTCTTGCCATGAGGCTTGTCCAATTCAATTCCACACCAGAATCCTACATTTCAAAACAGTAAAACCATGGTATTTCGAACAAAACACCACAGGCTTTTCTTCATCTAGACAGTTGCTACAGTTGGCATTCACTCACATCAAGGAAAACAGTTGCTAGTTAGAAACTGTGTAGATAATTATAATATATATATTTTTATTATTATCTATGTAACTATGCAAATATTTGTCTCATAATAAACGTAAAGAGAATTATCTCAGCATTTTTATATGGTTTCGAGAAAATTATTGACATTTTAATTAATATAGAAAAGGTAAACCCTTTGCTATATATACTAAAGCCACTGTTACATTCCATAACATTCGGTTTGGCTATTTGACAGAAAGGAGAGGAAAGAAGAGCAGCCGTGGTTCTGGTTTCTCTCTTTAGTCCTCTGACCACATGGTTTATGCCTCATCTGAGATCATCAACAGTAAAATTAAAGTTTTGATATTGATTCATTCATTCTCTCCATCTAGCAAGTTATAATTAATACAAATTGCAAGGTTGGCTGTATGATATTGAGAGAAGGGTGTAAGAATGAGAACTGGCCAGCAATTTGTCTCTTACAGAACACTGAATAGGCATCAAGATGTTAATAAGCTTGATCATTCATAACCTGTGATAAATGTGAGCTAATTATGTAAAGGTGCTAAATTTCATACTCCATTAGCAGTCCTTATGCTATCCAGCCCCAAAAGATTCAAAATTTAATTCAAGTCACTTAGTACTAAGGCACTGGATAAAATGGTAATTCTAATTATCAGCTCAAGAAACGCAGGAATGACAGCTTATGAATTAGAAGGGCTCAGTACGTCAGAAGCTCTTCCCTTCCTGTTTTTAGAATTAAATAAAGATCTGCACTGCAGCAAAAGAAATAAAGTTTGGGTAACCTCCAGAGCTTTGATACATATTAAAATCGAAACTTAAAAATGCATCTGTTACATTTTCTATAAATTACGGGTTTTGCAAATGGTGAAAATTTGTCATCTTGCCATCCTCACTTCTTACAATACCATAGTTTTCTCAAAAAAATTTTGGTCCCTAATTTGGAGCGGAGAGGGAAGAGACTTACAGCTTTCTTATTTCAAACTTGTTACAGTGTATTGGGAAAACCAGTCCTTTTCTCATTGTTTACTTTGTAAGGAACATGAGGTAAGAGTGATCACATTAAAGGGTAGAATCAGTTAATTGCAGTATCTTAAGCAAGGACTCTCTACAATGAGATGGGGAAAAGGGCAAGAATGAAAAAAGTGTGTAGCTTGTACTACAATCTTGCATTCTGCCACTCTAACTTTTTTTTTAAAATATTGATGCCACCATGTGTCAAGACAGAGTACTGCCGCTTACACATCAATCAAATGGACCTTATTTAAACTGGGTATTCACACCAATACTTACCAACTATTTTTGCATTACTCTTGCATTAAGAAGGTTATAGGTAAGGACATCAAGAACATGGAATTTGGTTACAAAGAATGAGTATTCAGAAATTACTTTCTATAATTTAGAACAACTCACTTCTGTTAGAAAACACCTGGCTTCACAGCAATGTGGTTTTTATTAAAGGGGAAGGGAGGGAGGAGCTGGAAAGGAGAAGCATGAGAAAATGGTGGTAGAGTTTGGGGCTTTTTGAGATGCCTGTAACTTTTCATCTGTTCTGTGACCTAAAGGTTTGTTAGTTAAGATTTAAATGTTCAAAATTACCCTCCTAAAGATGCCAGAAGATAAGAATGAGAGAGGTATATGACATAAGACTGCCAATATTGCAAGAGATGAGCTTTGCCAAAAAGGCTTACTACAAAAAGTAAGAAGTAAAGGCATGTTATCTCAATAAACTATATACCACTTTGGAGACTAAACTGAGGATTTTCAGAAAGCTTTGTAACAATACCTACAATTTCAACATCAAAATATTTCTCTAATAAAGCCGTGTTAGTGGACAACTAAAAGTCATGTTTTAAACCATTATTTTTTCCTGGCAGTTGCACTTAAGCAAAAAATATTCAATGAAACATAGGGGAGAGAGACAGAACTTTGAAATAAACCAGTAAATTTAGAATTTTTTGGAGGGAGTGAGGAAAAAGATGGCGTTCTCTTAATGTTCATGTGCTCACACATAAGTGATCCTATATTGATTCTACAATATACACAAAGAGTATTGCAACTACCTGGTGCAAATTTTGTCATCCCACAAAATCTAACAGTGCCTGTTCTCTGTCCTACCACCAGTACTCTGTCTCCAACCTGAATTTCTCCTTCATCAAAAGGATTTTTCCTCGTAGCCGGAGAAGAGCTATACAACCCTGTTCAACAGAAGAACAAGATCTGGAATTAGTGACATTGTATCTTTAAAATTTAAGAGAGTCTTAGATACTGAGCAAACTGACTGGTAAATAAGAGTATATCTCTCTCTAACATAGCCTACTTTTAACACACGACAACCTGCCGCAAATTTTGCTTAGACAAAGAACTGCTTTGCAACAGCATGACAAAACTGTGGACTACAGCCTTTTCTCTACCATTGAAAGGTACAGTGACAACTATCAGAACACTTTTCCTCTTGAAGATGTTCTAAAAAACTTTTAAAAAAAGTTGCCAAACTTAAGTTCATGGTTAAACTACTTCCCAAGTGTCTGTCTTAAACTCTCTCAGATTCTGAAACAGCACAAGTAGTTCTACATAAGTACTCAACACAGTGGTAAACTCCCACTTGTGAGAAGAGACCTCGGTAAAACAGACCATACCGGCACTAATTTTAGATGAGGCAGAAGACACTCTAGTCACTGCCTTTTTATTGCTGCTCGTTGAGTTTCGCTTCTTGGAGTAACTCTGTTTGCCTTCCAAGGAGGTAGAAGAGGAAGAGCTGCTGTACCCAGGAAAACCTGAAAGACATAAATGGAAATAGTCCTTCAGAGATCATATTCGGAAAAGGACGGATTAAGCAGAAGGGACAGCTTCTGTAAGAAGGAAGTTACCTGTTCTCCATAGTGGGCAGAAAAGTAGAGAGACAAAATGAGAGGTTGTTAAGCAACATTTACACAAACACCTGTCAGGAGTGATATAGATGCATCTGACCCTGCCTTGGGCATAAGGTGATAGTTGAGTGCTGGAAGAGGTGTCCAAAAGCCCCTTCTTTATTACTCTACAAAAGTTCTTCTGAACAGTCCCAAGCATATTTATTAAAATATGGGAGCCTTAGTAATAAGGGATCATACCATCATACTTTCAGCATCCAGCCTATTAAAGATTTGATGAGAAGTGGAAGGAAGGTGATATTATGTGAGTGAATTATTGTCAGGATTAAAGCCTACCATATTCCATTACATACTGTATTAATACTAAAATCTGTACTATAAAATAAGAATGGGAAATAAATCACTTTTATCTCCATTTGCAAACCCTGATGTCTAAACTGTCCGGTAAGACTTATGTTCAGCTTTCCTCCTTTTCAAGGCTCACCCCAGTTCTCCCCTTTCCTAACCCTTTCTGCCCAAAATGAGGCAGCGTATGGCAAGACATACCTGCGCCTTGGTTTCTCAATGTGAAAAATTAAGATAATGTTGCTTATCAAACTTTTCCAGAATTCCAAGAGGCTTAATTCATTAGTTTTCGCAAAGCACCTTGATATCAACACAGGGTTAGTGCGTTCAATATAATTTAAGCCTCCAGTTTGGCAAAACAGTAAAGAACTGCAGAAAGGCAAATGCAGTAGGTCAAAGCAAAAACTTAAGTATCTGGGGACAGAAATCTGAAGGCACTGAAATACTGGCTGCTGCCGTGCTACAATGAAGAAAATGCAAATTACTAAATAAATGGTGACTAAACAGCCAAACATGAACTCCACGGCCAAGGTATAAACACACATGTGCGTTTGCAAACACAGACTGCAAGTCTGTATTTAGAAGTCAGTGCAGCGATGGATTCACTGGAGGTCAGACCACCTGGCACTTTCACATGAACGCAACAAGAGCTGCTGATGCAGCAATACAGAAACTAAACCAGTCATGGAGATGCTTCGTTCTGTGGGAGATCACAGAGTGGGAGAAGGAAGAGCAGAAGGGACTTCAGCAGGTCCTATAATCCATTCCTCTTCCATCAGGCAAAACAACTATTTGTTAGATAGCTCCTGACAGGAAAGTGTTTGACCTGTTCTTAAAAACCACCCATCAGGGAGATCTCAGGACTTCCTCAGCTATACATTTCACCACATAATTATCTGTACTGTTATAGGTTTTTTTCTCACACCTAATATAAAACCTAAATTACCACAGTTTTAGCTCAAGATTTCTTACTCTCCTTACACACACAGAATGGGTTATCCTGTTCTTTGTATTTGAAAGCTTCCCGGTTTAGCCTTTTAATCTTCCATCTTTTTAATCACACAATCACAAATTCAAACAGTCTTTTCTCCTAAATCATGTTTTGTACCTCCAGTTACTGTGGTATCTTCTCCAAACTCTCTCCAGTTGATTCACATCTTTTGTGAAACGCAGTGTCTAAAACTAGAGGCAGTGTTTTATCTGAGGCCTTACCTGTGCCAAGTAAAGCATTCAGGTCGCTTCGTCGGTCTCACAGCTGACACTCCTTTCTATACATTCCAGGATGTTCCCTTTTTGCAACAGCATGACATAGATGACTCACGTTTACCCTGTAGTACTCAATATGCCCATGGCCTTTTCTATAAAACTATGACCGGGCATGTCATTCCCAGGGTGTATTTATCTTTCTTCCAATTTGTTAAGGGGTGTTTTCTGGTGGGTTTGGAAGGGGAGGTGTGGGGGTGGGACAGGGGACGGGACATAAGGACATAATACTAAGCCAGGCAACTATCTGCCACACATCATCTGCATATTTCATGGAGAGACAATCTATCCCTAGTGTCAAAAAATTTGGAAAAAAACAAAAAAACACACCACAACAAAAACCTCCCCAAATTACCAGACTCAGCACAAACTCCAGGAAAACCCCAAGCTGAAATAGCCTTCCTGTTTGACAAACATTTGCTGACAGCTACTTTCTAAGTTGGATGTTGGATTTTCCTAAAGGTTCTGCACCTGTCATGGCAGCACCATCTAAAGCACTAGATCCCAAACTGAGGTTTCACTCCACATCAAAAAAATCCTGCAAAGCCTTTGGAGTCCTATTAATTGTGGGTATCATATTGTATCTGTCAAACTGAGACACTGTACTGCCAATTAGTTTCATTGTGTAACCAGAATCTGAAGAATAACCCATCAAGTGCCCTCCAAATGTTGGAAACTTCTGTCTACACAAGGTTTTTAGCTCACCTCTGAAAAAGTATATAGGACAGTGCTCAAATACCTTACACTAGTCTCTTCCTCACAACTGTTCACTGACAGAGGATATAAAAGATGCTTTTCTTCAAAAAGTGTATATTCAAAAGTCACACTTCAAATTATTTCAAAGAAATATTGACTTTACCAACACTTGTAGTATGATTTTATAGACAAAGCCTTAAAAAGGAGACACGATTTTTACAGTTTGTTAAAGACACCCCTGAAAGTGAGGTCCCTTGGTGTTTAAAATTCATCACACAACATACTGATGAAGTAGAAGTCACCATCCAATTCTGAAACTAGGTAATTGCTGAGAATGATTCATATGTAAAAGGAAATTTTTAAAAAGCTAGAGTTTCGTTTTTCATACACGAAGTTTGTTATTATGAATCTTCCATGAGACAGTGCCAGGGTTGTTAAATGCTGTTAGATGATAACGCTTTGTTGTACAAGCTTGAACACACAGATATAGGAGTGAATAAAAATTCCAACAGAATACATGCACAGCTCTTCATCAAAATTTAAGCAGTAGTGCTAAAGGGCAAAAGGTCTCCCTCTGAAACCTAAGAAGGTAAGATCTTTTACTAAGAGACAGCCTTCAGCTTTAAGGGCTTGTCTATATTCTTGTCCACGTATCTGGATAGAAGCTGTTACCAAACCAAGAGAGAATGCCAGCCAAACGCCGACACAAATTACTCCTAGTGAACTAGATGTGTACAGCCTGCTCGGGCCTTGAATACAGACAGGCAAGGCAACTTTTTTTCTATGGTGTAGATACAGGACTTTTGCAGAGGTAAGGCAGTAAAACCACCTCCTCTGCCCTATCCAATTTTTTTCCTCAAGATGTTAAAAAACAATTTAGTTACCGTCTTTTGCAGGTACAGTTTTTCCCCTGTTAGCAGCCATGACGTTGGTTTCAGAAGCACTGTCTTTTTTTGCCATATTTAGGCCTGTAAAAAGAATATATGCAATTAAACATACACATCCTAACAACGAACAATAATTTTACAGGAAAGTCATGTACACAAAAATTTGACAGATTTGCAGATTAGTGGATGCATTGATAAAACAGATAAAACTGTACAGTTCCTTTGACTCTTAATAATACAGAATTGTTTTGATGGATAAGTACATGTTAAGGGAGTTAACACATTAAAACAGTCCAAGCTATCATGCTAAACAATAAACAAATTGTCTGCAAAATACTAATGTTTATATTGAAGGTTGTTTTACTTAAATCTTTCAAATATTTACATCTATTATATATACAACATTCATTTTTATAGTACTTAAAGTATACTATTCACTAGTATTAATTTCACAATTTCTGCATTAAACATTACATGTAAAAGTTTTGAGAGAGATTTGAGACGAAATCTTCATTCAGTCTACAAATAATGAAGCGAGTATGCCAATACGATTTTTAAGAGCCTAACTCTTAGAGCAGCGATGTTGTAATATATGTATGAAGTAGTATTGCCAAGTAAATTATAACCTGTGAACAGTCTTTTTGCATTTCTGACAGTTTCCTACCATAACTCAATGAAGAACAAGCTTATCTATGAGTTATCCCCTCCCTGTTAAGAAAGAAAAAAAATCACATCTTTTTTATTTAACTACATTTCTCATCTTAATTCAGCTACAGGGACTGAACTAGTTTGCAAATGTAATATATTTTCCAAAATTTTATGGCTTAGCCATTAAGGCATCAGATCAAAAAACTAGTGTTTGTGACTGATAACACATTTCTCAATTTCATCACAGTAATCCCTTTTCTAAAAACTTGAAGACCTCTTATCATCAATCCAATGGGTTACCTTAATCCAGGAGAAACAAATCAAATTTGAAAATCTCTCTACAGTATTATATTTTACTTTGCTGCTTATAACTTTATCTACAGAAAGCATATTAATTTTTCTTGGATCATTACAAACCAGTGTATTGCAGGAATGAAGTTGAAGGGAAAGAAATGTAATCCGGTGATGCAGGTAAAGCCTGAAAAACAAAGTTCTGCCTCTGCAGCTTTATTCAGCTACAGGGACTGAACTGGTTTGCAAATGTACTGTATTTTCCAAAATGTTATGGTTTTGCCATTAAGACATCGGATCAAACTCCACCCAATGAATCAGCCAGGCACATTAATTCCAATGGACCTTTCAACACAAGAACATCTTACAAACAGCAGCTCCCAGATTGCAGGTAGTGGATGTGAGCTCTGTCGGGCAGATGATACATAACTCACTCTGATTTTTACCTTAAAGTAAGTATCAAATGCTTAAAATTTACAAAGATACAAATGCACCTTTATGACAGAAAAGACGGTTTATGACTGAACTGTCTGTGACAAAGGAAACAGTCCTTTCCATTACAGTTTAATGAGTTACAAACAGTTCACAACAAACTGAAGCAAACATTGAAAAATACTTAACAGAAAAAGTCAGCTTAGATCTGCTCCTGAGCAATACTCCTAACAAACTGATTATTCTGAGGAGCTTTTTATGCAGGATGTCCATTTATAAATAGCTTAAATCGTGTGCTAATTGTAAATACACATAATTAGGGCTTACTTCCCCCTCAATCTATATAGAGAATAGTTACATAAATCATCCAAAATGCTGCCAAGAAGCATCTCTACTACCAGCCTGGCACATTGTTTCTATGCCCTGCTTATTACTGGTAAAGAGCAGAGCGTTTTAGGGTGCTTGGATAAATTTAATGAGAATGTATGCATATCTTCTGTCCCTTAAGCTGTGCTGCCTTAGCATGAGTCACCCAAACAGGGTTCAAAAGGCAAAAGAAATGTTAATGTAATATATTTAATGGCATCATTATGTAGCCAGCCAGATACAGGGACAGATTAGGCACAGTGGGCACAGTACACAGCAGGGAAGGGTCTGTACTCCAAACACCTTGGAACCTAGACAGACAGAAAAGGAGCAGCATCCTTACCTCACTACGAGGGAACTTACACAGAAGGATCACAGAATCATTAAGGCTGGGAAAGACCTTTAAGATCATCAAGTCCAACCATCAACCCAACACCACCATGCCCACTAAACCATGTCCTGAAGTGCCATGTCTACACGTCTTTTGAATCCCTCCAGTGATGGTGACTCCATCACCTCCCTGGGCAGCCTGTTCCAATGCTTGACCACTCTCTCAGTAAAGACATTTTACCTAATATCCAATCTAAACCTCCCCTGGTGCAACTTGAGGCCGTTTCCTCTCATTTTATTATTAGTGACTTGGGAGAAGAGACCAATACCCATGTCGCCACAACCCCCTTTCACGTAGTTGTAGAGAGCAATGAGGTCTTCCACTCAGCCCCCTCTTCTCCAGACTGAACAGGCCCAGTTCCCTTAGCCGCTCCTTAGAAGACTTGTTCTCCAGACCCCTCACCAGCTTCGTTGCCCTTCTCTGGACATGTTCCAACCCCTCAATGTCCTTTTTGCAGTGAGGGGCCCAAAACTGAACACAGTACTCAAGGTGCAGCCTCACCAGTGCCGAGTACAGGGGCACGATCACTTCCCCGCTCCCGCTGGCCACACTATTCCTGATACAGGCCAGGACACTGTTGGCCTTCTTGGCCACCTGGGCACACTGCCGGCTCATGTTCAGCCAGCTGTCAACCAGCACCCCCAGGTTCCTTTCCACCGGGCAGCTCTCCAGCCGCTCCTCCCCAAGTCTGTAGCGTTGCATGGGGTTATTGTGACCCAGGTGCAGGACCCAGCACTTGGCCTTATTAAACCTCATACAGTTCACCTCAGCCCATCGATCCAGCCTGTTGATTAAGTAATTTGAATAAGTTACTAAAAGACTAAGCCAGAGCCAGGACTGAGCCTGTACCTCCAGTCAGTAGACCAAGGCCATATTACAAGGACATCCTTTCTCTCCTAATTTGCCTCTGGTTTTACTCAAATAACTTAATGAGCAAGTAAAACACAATCAGTTAAAAAACACAATAGTTCAGTTAAAACTGAATAGTTCAGTTAAAAATCAGTTAAACACAATATAAACCACAATCAGTTCCTTGATCATTTGCCAGAAAATAAATTAAATTTCTTCAATTTCTATACATAAAGGTGTATATAGATTAGTTTCCAGATTTTCACTGATTTCCGTGAGATGTTTCAAGTTACCCAGGAAGATCTTATGAACGAAAATGAAATCACATTAAGTTTAGACATTTAACTGATATCACAGCCAACTAGAAATTACTTCAAAGGCTTGAGAATAAGTGCTGTGGTGAAGGTTTTGGGGTTTTTTTGATAAGAGTATATAAAGACCTCTACCAGTACATCAGATCGCTATAATCACTATGCAACTACACACAACGCCCTTCCAGCACTAGTTAAAGGCTACTGAATTTCGAAGAATGAGAACACGTAGTTAATAAATATCACCTTCTCATCCCAAGGGATGAACTAATTCCAAACAAGTATTTTAATACCAAGATTTACATGATTGGTGCTAATTCTTGAAAATTAGTATCTCAATCCTGTCTCAACATACAAGAAAATACTCACCAGAATTCACTTTGGAAGTTATATGCGTCACATCTATTTTCCTGGATTTGACCAAAGGTGAAGACCGCATGGAAGAACTTCGTATAGAGCCTTTTTTGTGATCAGAAGCCTTGCTTATTTTAGAAAGAGGCGCAAAGATACCTGGAGAGAAAATTGTATGTGCCAAAAAAGAACCAGGAGTAATATTAATGCAACAAAACTTTTTTTTTTCCAGTCACGATCATGTCTTGCTATGCTGTCAAAGCACTCATAGGGTAGGAAGGACTAGCTCAAATGAACAGTGAAACCAAAAGACTTATCAAGCAACTTGAACAGAGTAATTCAGGAAGTCAGCAAAACTATTGATTGGAACCTTTGTCCTAATGGTAACACTCAGTCTCCAGTGTTACAAAAGGCAAGACTTTGTATATCATGACTGTCCATGAAATATCTATTAAAATACCTCAAGCTGGAAGCTAGAAAAAAAGAACTACAGGCCTGAATCTCTTAAAAAGGAAGGCAAAGCAGGTAAAGAAATATGGCCATTATTGTTACAACACAAACCAATAGCTTCAACAATATAAACTGAAAACCAGGAAAGATTATTATCTCACAGTTTCAAAGAAATAACCAGAAATTTTGACTGGTTGGTTGTTTCAGTGGTTTTGCAAATAGTTGGGGCCAAAGCACTAGGAACAGTTAAAAGGATCAATAAAACAAACAAAGCACTAAAGAAAAGCAACAGAATTTATCTGCTTTTATTCTCCCAAAAGGTTCGTATCTTCCAACACTTTTTTTAAAATTCAGGTTTTAAAAAAAAGTAAGAAAAAAAATTAAAGGCTATACCACATTTCGGTGCACACTTGAAGTACTGGACTTTTCCAACACTTCCGTTGTTCTTTCCTTCTGGTTCATCCAGCTCTATGCCAGCCCACTGGCCACTGGCAAATTCCGTTGTGCCACAAAATCTTAAAGTACCAACCTAAGGAAAAAAGCATCAACACAGACAGAACGACTTTGTTAAACGAGTATTGTTTACGAGAACATAGTATATTATGAAGGAGACAGCAAGTCATCCCCAAGTTTTTGATCAGAACAGAGAAATACAAATGTAAGAGTCTCCCTTGATTATTGACATTCCTATTTTTCAATGCCAGCCAGTGCATTTTCCAAAATGTATGAGTCTTTCTGCGTGTATTTTTTATTAAACAAAAGCAGTGGTCATTGACAGATCTCATAACAGACAAGAAGTAGACAGTAAGCACCACTGTACAATAGAACTCCAAATCGGCAAGGTACAGGAGTGTATGCCTAACAAAAAGTTTTACTTTCAGTGTCTTCCACACCAATAGTCCCAGAATCATGGCTAGGTATCTTGCTGAATTAGAGATTCCATGGAAATACTAGACAAAAAATTCGATAAATATATTTCTGTGTGTATAAATATGTATACATTTAATTATGTGTATATATATTGCAAAAGCAAAGGATAAACTTCAGAGCACACTTAATTTTTTTCTTTGGAAAAAATTCTTACGTCTTTTATTCCCTCATTATTATTAAACAAAATTTAAAAAGCCAGCAAGTGTTATAACTTTTTTTTTTTTTTCTATTTCTATATATACACTATATACTATGTGGACTCTGAGCAGGTAAGTATATCAAGTATATCAAGACAGACCAGTCTTGCTGGTGGACCTCAGTCTCCACAAATATGCAATATAAGCTCACACACTTCAATCAAATGAGGGAGGAATAACAGAGAAGCATTTAACACTGATTTAAATTCTTATTTATATTTGATTTTTAAATTAGTTTTAGTAAGAAAAACCTTTGATCTTTCAGTTGCTCAGTTTTTATTCTCTCTTATGACCTTAATACTATTAGTTCACTTTTTTCTATGACTTCACTGTCTAAACCAGCCCTCAGAGAGTAGACAGACTCCCCAAAAAATCCCCCTTTTTTTTTCTTTACTATAAAACCTCCCAGATACTCTTTCTTAATGTTCTGTAAAGAAATAAACGTGACCCAGAGCCTATTCTTCTTTTACTCTGAAGATCTCCTTTAAACTTGATTGTTACAGGCAGGTACATCCACGCTAATCTAGACTCAGACTTTTTAGGTACCAACCCAGAGATCAAGTTCAGCTGGAGGAAGCTTGCCCAAGCAGCCTAGCAGATTCCTCCACTCTCCAGGCACCAGCCAAAGGACACATACCAAGCAGAGGGAAGCGACTAGCATCTTAAACTGGAGGTGGAGATGGCAAAACGGAGGCTCCAATTTTGCGCAAGCCCTAGGACTTGCGCAGGCAAGGAGCAGAGGACATCTCGCATGTGAGAAATATGGCAGAAACAGGAGAAAAGTTTTCTTCCAGCTACTGGTTTCCCTGCACTCACATTTCATTGAGCGTCCATTCAGATAACACATAATCTAGCAAAGCATGAGCTGGTGAAGCTGGGGGACCCCAAATCATGTACACATAAACACATGCTTACACAGCCTCCTATACTGTAAGGCAACTAGAATGACAGGTACAGTAATCAAGAGACGAATCCGTTTCCCCTCTGGCATCTACTGTGCTTGGCTTTCAAGCTTTATTAAAGCTGACGTGTGAGGAGACTGCAGAAGCAGGAAGGAGAAAGGAATCCATAAACACTGCTCATAAAAATGCTGTCTTTCCAGTGCCCTCATCCCAGCTTCCATATTCTAGAAATGACAACTGGTCCAAGAGGAGGTTAAGAACTGGGCACCATTTTCATCATCCTGTTCTCACTTTTGCTCCACCCTGCACACGTTCATGAGTATCAAGGGAGAGGGAAAGACACAGCTGAGATCATTTACTCCATTCAGCCAAATGGAGAAAGCAGATGGGAAATGATGCGGGAGTAATGCAGAACAGCTCCTTGCACACAAAGAAAGGAAGGGAGGAAAGCAGACGTGGAGAAGGAAGACCAAATAGCACAATCATATTCCTCCTTCCCACCTGCCATATGACAGCTTTGTCTCTCTTAAAAAAAGCTGGCTGGAAAGCCCTGCTGGCCTTTGGCAGCAGAAAACCAGCTTCCAACTACTTCTTAAAAAACACTGTAATAGCATACTCAATTAAAAAAGTAACCAAACCCAGGAAGCTTTATCCACACACACGAAGCATGCTACAGTACAAACAGTTCTATGGGCCTTGCTTGGCGGAAAGACATACAAGAGGACCGATTTCTTCCGGTTTTTGCTATAAAGCCTCCATTAACTTGCCGTTACATTATCTCTCCTTGCTTTCACTGTGCAATGGCTTTCTGTAAAAGAAACTTCCATGAACTTCTTCCTGTCTTCCTGTCTTTAAAGAATAAGCGGCTTCCTGTATGGACTTCAGCTTAAAATGCCCTCTGCATAGCTAGTGATTCCTTCACTTTTCCTGACCCATTTTCAAGAATACACCAAATGAAAATACAAGAATGGAAGCTACTTTGCACTGTTGGTGGGGTTCACTTTAACTCACTTCAGTTGTGATAATTACAAATCTGAAGTTATACTAGAAAAATTATTAAAGGTAAAGCTATTAAAAAATAATATTTTGCTTACAAATGCCTTCAACATTTACCAGAAAAATATTTGAAATCTTTAAGAGTTCTAGCACTCTTAAATCATTTCAGAGTCCTTGCTATCAGAGCAAATAAAAGGTCTGAATACTAACTGCAATATCAATGTTACATTTTTCAAATACATTTTTTAAAAGGTAGCTTCTTAAAAGCTATACACCTTCCAGCTGGACCAGCATTAGCTACATTCTTATAGTTCCATAGAAACATGTAATAACCCCATTGGCACAGCACTGCTTCAAAGATTTTAGCTGCATTGCACCAGTGAAATTGGGTTACTACAGGCTACGCAGAATTAAAGATTTCTTTTACCACCTTCTGGAAACTATCAGGGGTAATTCACAAACGCATACTCATAACTGAAAGCTGGGCAACTCACAACGTAATCTGTACATTTTACCATCATTTTGATGCGACACCAAAAATGTTAATAAAAGCTGAGCCATGCTGATGTACTATAGGAGACTGTTAAAAAACTGTTTACAGATACAAAATGCAGACTGTGCCTGTCAAAACAACTTTTCATAGTAGTGACTTTAACACATAACTGTTCAGCTTACTACTTTCTGTAACCAGATCCTTACTGCCATCCAGAATTCATACCTTCCAGAAAGTTTTAGACCCTCAAATTTGAGGTATGTCTCCAAAGGGGTAAATAAATTGACTGTCCAGAAATTGTGAGGGTAGCATCGGGTTGTTCATCATACCTTCTGTCCTGCAATAACAACACGATCTCCCAGTTTCAGGCCAAGTGATAAAAGCATGGCCTTGCCTGTGACATGGTCATAGTTTGGAATCATGGCTTTTGAGATGTCACATGAGAGAGGCACTGCATCCAGCAGTATCTGCTTGATTTCTTTTGCACTGGCCGCTGCATCTGCCATTTCCAGTGGCATATCTACTGGATCAGGAACCACATCTGCTGGGATCTGCCCTTTGTCATTCTGTAGAAACATAACATAGCACAGGATTTAATGTTGTGAAAAGGTAAACCTGATCAGGCAAAACCACAGCAGTTTATGAAGTTTTTAATCCTCTTCATTAGATATTTTTCCTAGAATATAAACAACACATCCACATTTTCAAATAAAATGCCAGAACATCCTTAGATATATTAACTAGCATTTACAGTGTCTTATCTTAAAAAGTGCTAAGTTACCAAAATTTTCAATCTTAAGAACATTATTAGTACTCAGAACACATGAACAAAAGACCTGTATGCACCTGTGTACCGAAGAAGATTTAGGAAAGTAAGCAAGAAGTCTGGTCTGTAATGCAAATACTGTAAAGCTAACGCCTCACAAAGAATTTATCTTTACCCAGTGTATAGTTCACTCCTTGGTGAGGCTTATTCCAAATGTAAGATAGAATTTAATTAATATATGTTGTATGTATAGAATACACAAAGTTGGTGTCTCACATAAATACTTGAATAAATCTGTTCAGGTTTACTTAGATATAGACTATTCCCCGAGAGATGAATTAAGGACAGACTCCTTTCCAAACACTTCCCATTCCCAGAGAGCAGTGACTGTGACTCCCCATATGTTCCATGTGGCCAGAGTTGTTGGAGTACCAGCTCACCTGGAGTTAACCTTAACTCAAGGCCAGTTGGCCAGACAGCAAGTACACTGTTGGGCGGTCAGGCTGCTACAATGGCAAGTTCTACCCATGCTTTCTTCAGCAAAAGCATTAGTAATGGATCTTCACCTATCTGTCAATTTTCACAAAGTCTGTGGAAACATAATTATTTTAGTCTTCCAAATTTGCCTCAACTGAGCACCTGGACTCAGAAATTACCAGAAGCTCAAAGAGTGAATGATGCAGAGCAAGACTGTATTTGCTTTGTTTCCTTAAAAACCAGACTAAAACCTCAGTCTTCTCTAGGCCCCCTATAAACCTCCCTGTCTCAACTCTAGAAAACTATAATCCTTACTCAGTATTTACACTCTGCTGTCCTCATATAAGCAAACTCTACACACTGTCTCTGGTCAGAATTTTATTGTGGGATTCAAGACTTAAACACCTACCATTCCTTAAAAATCTACAGTCATTATTTAAAAAAAAGGTCAGCCCCATTCAAGTCACAGTACCTTAAAAACAAGATATAGCGGTTAAGGTTGAGCGGGGAATTTGAGTTTTTAGACATCACGTTAGTGATTGTTTCAGTCAGATCAGTCTTGCAATTCAGCCCACCAGGTGCCCTGCAAACCTTTGTGTCAACACAAAGCAGAGGGCAGAGCAGAAGCAAGAAGGCAAAAGTGGGCGCAGCGGCATGAGATTGCTTTTCTCAAGTGCAGAAAAGGTACAGAAAAACTGTACCTTTCCTTTGTGAGCAGGTAATGGGGCAAAGG
>NW_010561182.1:0-2432 GCF_000687285.1 Phaethon lepturus | reverse complement strand
ATGCGTGGGGCTGGCTGACTCACCCTAGGCGACCCTCTGGATGGGCTTTCATCAATGTCCTCATGTTCCTGGCCCTCAAGTTCCAGAGCCCCATACCTATTGTGTAAGGGCAGCTGGGACGGTGAGGGAGGCTGGGAGGGGATTCGCCTGCCGCCCCGAGCAGGGACCCGTTTCCATACTCCCTCATCTCTTAGGTCCCCTCCTTCTGCCCAGTGGCAACAGGATAGGGGATCCTCTGCTTCTCGTGGAGCCTCCGTCTGCTGCCTTTTCCTCAGGGATGGCCGGGTGTGACTCCACCAATCTATCTCCTTCTCACACTCCCTGATACTCCTCAGCCTCTCTTTCAGCTCTGCCACCTGTCTGAGCAGATCAGTCATCTGGTCACACTGCACACAGGTGTTGTCTCCGCTGGCCTCTGGCACAAGTCACAGGCTCAGCCCTTCACCTTGGTGGCTTCGAGGTCAGTAGGAGACAACACAATTAAAAAAAGATTAATGAACCCCAATGTAGTGGTCAGGAAGATGAAGAAATAGTTGTACTTAAGCAGTAAACCGTGAAGACTGAGTTGTTCCTGCACTCTTAAAAAATGTAACTGTTGTGAGATCAGCAGAATCCACAGTAACTAGGGTAAAGGTAAAAGTGGCAGGGGGAGATCATGACCACCGACTCCATGGAGAGACTATGGAAGTTATCCCCCCCTCTTTCTAGGAGCATGTGCAATAATTTAAATATGCATAACCAGTAATAAGCAATGTGGTAATTACTAGCCAAGGAATGTAAATTTGTGATGATTCTCTATTGTTTTTGCTAATCGTGTAACAGGATAAATATGTGATGATTCCTTTGTGTGGTGTGCTAGCTTTGTGGAATACCACCTAGCACCCATATCTGTGCAAATATGCTATAAATAAAATACAACTCCTCTGTGTCTATACTGGAGTGTTGCACACTGGGTATACCATCCCTCTTTTGGGACAACAATGGGAGGGATGGCAGAGCACCGCCAAATCAGTCCATCGCCTGTCATGACGTGCAGGGATACCTAAATTCTGTATTCACACCTGTATCAACATTAAAGCTCCCTTTAGGAAGGAGTCTGCCCTGGGACTTGTATCTTCTGGGCTGTGCAAAATGTATGGCTTTGAGTTGCATGGCTTGGTTTGTTACCTTAGTGCCTAGTGCAGAAACTTCTTTCCACTGATTTACGTAATCTTCTGATTTTAATACTGCAAAGGTCTGCCATTCAGATCACACAAGCCACCCTAGCAGATAGCACTTGTTTTGCTTTAGGTTAACACTGACTTGAACATGGCCAGCAGCTGAGCTGTGCTGATCTGTTGTGAGCAAAGCACATTGACAGGACAGGCTGGAGAAGTCTGATCTGACTCAGCCTGCACAAAAGCCCAGCCAGCAGTGAACCTCTGCTCAAACTGATGAGAATATAGTTCCTTTAGTGCTCTTTAATGTAATTTAGAGTAGTTAAAACAAACCTACTTTACAAAGCCCAGCAAAAAAACCAGCTTCTCTTAAGTCACTTCATTGCTAAATTAAAGTGGCAAGGGCAGGTTATAATTGGTTATTTCGGTAAGTAATTGTCGTGGTTTAGCCCCAGCCAGCAATTAAGCACCACGTAGCCACTCACTCACTCCCCGCCTCCCCCAGTGGGACAGGGGGAGAGAATTGGGAAAAACTTGTGGGTTGAGATAAAACCAGTTTAATAGAACAGCAAGAGAGAAGGAAACAACAATGATAATGATAATGATAATTAGGACAGTTCAGTCAAAATTCATTAGTTGTGTTCCCTTTGTTGTTATCTTGTTCCTTCCCTCAAGGTTGTGCCTCATTAACTGCTCACAGAGACTAAACAATACACCCAGCTTCATTCCTCACATACCTTCAACACCAGTATACAGCATGTGCTGGTACAAAGCTTTTTAGAAACTGCTGTGACTACAACGGCATAGTATATGGTCTGCATAGAAACAGAGAAAGCACTCTGCAGGGACATAATAGCAGTGCACAGCACTCATATTTACAATAGCAACCTTGCCCATTTGTTCACTTCCTTGCTCTTCTCCCTCCTGGTCAGAATCTGTGAAACTGCGTTTACACCGAGTCTGTGCTGGCCTTGTGAGCACAGGTGGTGGTATGATGCTGCAAGAGGGGAAACTGAGTGTCTAGAGCTTGTGTGGATGTCAGGTGCCTGAAACACCCTTTCTGCTGGGTAGGTAGCACTGGTGTTAAGAGCAGCTAATGATGTGCTTGTTTACTGTATCTATGCTGCTATTTCCCACTGAATGATTCCTGCTATGTTCCTGAGGGAGATCAAGGCTGCCCTTTTTTTTTCTGCATATCATTAACTGAGATAATCTTTAGTTTAAACTAATAAGCTTATTTACTAAAGCTAATAAACTTTAGTATCTACATTTCAG
>NW_010561181.1:7241-74176 GCF_000687285.1 Phaethon lepturus | reverse complement strand
GGAGGACTGGTGGGGGGGGGAAGGGGAACTTCTGGTAAAGTGCAGCAGCAGGGCACGCTTGGGGAAAAACAAAAAATAAAATGAGCCGCGAGTCAAAGCGACGTTTGAGGGCAGCTGCAGCGTGAGCTGCCTGTAGCTGAGCGTGTCGCTCCGGCCGAAGGGCACTGCGGCCGCCGCCGCGCTTTCCTCAACAGCACACTTCGTAAGTGTTACAGCCGATCTGAAATTTTGCTGCATTTTATAATTTTGTCGCCTTTGAAGGTGGTGGAGATGTCGGGCAGGCTGCTGATCTGACCCCCTCAGCCGACTGTACGATAAACGCATTTTATTTATTCCGAAGCTACATTTAGCTGGACCCGGTTAGCATGTAGCAAAGCATGGTGCAAAGCGGCTCAGGCAAAGTGTTGGTCGTCAGTGCTCCCGCTTTGAGTACCTTTGCTCCGCCATCGCCGCCGTTCACCCGGTGTGGTCCTGAGCGACTTAAAAATGGCAGGTTTGTCGTTTCAAATATGGATCGCTCTCTACGCCCGTGACCTCAAAGTGCGGTTCTGTTTCTGCTGAAACAGGCTCATTCAGTGGTGGCCACCGTGGTGTCGTTTTTAAATGGAATTGAATTGTTTTATGCAGAAAAAATGGGCAAGTACTCACCTTTTCCTGAAAATGTTTAAGAAATGAAAGTAATGGGTATGGTGTACATGGCAGAGGGACAGACCAATTATAAAATGGACTTAGTGGTAGTTGTAATGGGAGAAGAAAATCCTGGAGGTAATTGTGGTGTGTCAAATTGCTTTTTAAACTTTCAGTTGGATGAAAACCACCTTGATTCTCTTAATTGTGTATTTCTGAACTCTAGCATAATATTTTGAAAAAGAATGTGTGCTTCCACCTTCTTTATAGTTGAACGGAAACGCAGGCTAGTATCTAGAGCTTTTGTCTGTGTGTATAACTTTGGACCCTATATTTCAGTCTTTCAGTTGAGAAATAAAATTTAGTGTCTTCTTGAAAATGAAATGACAGAGAGCTCAAACTATACTTTCCAGTTTCATTTACTGTATGGAGCCTATATCTCAGTAGTATAATGAAGTCTTTCTTAATACAGCGATCGGTGGCAGGGGAGGGAGAGAGGGAGGCAACCATTAAATAAATGGTCATGTTTTGGGTGAGGCCGTGTCTTGTCTTCAGCCTTTCCAGTGTTCACCCGTATCTTCTTTCTGCGTCTTATAGTACAGTGTGTTTTGACCATCTATTGATTTTGTTTGCCTTTTTTCTTTCTAAAAGCAAGAGTTTTTGCAAGGGTTTGGGAGATTTATCTGATGCTTTGTTTCATGTTGAAGAATCCACAGAGGGAATGATAAAACTACAGGGGAATCACCTGGAAAAAAATTGTTTTGCGCTAGTGGTAGAAGATTTTTTACTGAAAAATTCTTTAAGGTATTTGCATCTTCTTTTTTTTCACCATGAGTTTTATTTTCAGATCTCAGGGCTGAGGCACCAGCTGTCTGTCTGGCTTGCAACCGGCAGAGCATGAGCCTCCCTTTCCTTACCTCTTTTCCTCCCCTTCTTTCTGCTGTGCTGGACCCTGTCAAGACATCCAGCCTTAAAAACTTGAATTATCCGAAGTGGGCTCCTAAGCTGGAGCTGCTTATCTTGGGCAGAATGCTTTTTGTGTGCTAAAGGGTAAGTAGTTGCCACTGCTTTATCTTGAGCAGGGCTTTACAGAGAGGAGCAGTTCCTCACACAGAGGAGCAGTTCCTCTTTGAAGGCAAAGCTGCCCTGTTCAGGCTGTCTTGGTGCTGCGCAAGGACTACGCCAGGGCTACAGAAGCATCTGGGGTGCAGTGGTGGAGCTAGGAAGAAGTGATTTGAAAGTCCTTCAGGCCGTACAGATGACAGCTTGGATAGATCTTCTAGAAGGCAGAGAAGTGGATTAGAAGGGACAGAGAAATGGCGTTAGTTTTCGTTGGTATTTATGGCTGAAGCCTGTGTTTGTCTCAAAAAAACAAACAAACAAACAAAAAAACACCAACAAAACAACAAACAAACAAAAACCTCAAAAAACCCTTCTCTTCCGCTGCCCCCCTCCCCTCTGAGGCAGGGTTTTTTCATTTTGGATTGAGTTTGTGGTTGTTGAGAGATGAGCCATGGGAGTGGAATCATTAGATGCCACTTAGCTTGAACATTATTTCCAGACTCATGCTTTTACAGAAGTGCCTGTTTTCTAATGTGCTCTTTTTTTTCATCTGTTGAGTATTAGAATTGCGAAGTCCGTGATCTTGGCACTCAAATGAGGGGAAAAAAAAAAAGTAAACATCCAGATTTGAAGAATGTTGTTGGCCTGGTATAGCCTGATGTTTCGGTATTGCTGCAAACTTACGCTTCTGTGGTGTGCGTTACTCTTTGGACACTTCTGTGTATTAAAAAAAAATAAAAATAGATGGGTTGTATAAGTGTACCCTTTTCTCTCTTTTCAGCACAGCTGTATTCAAAGGAGGGGACTACAGTAGGACTGCATTCAGTGAGCTGATAGAAAAGACTTTGTAAGAAAAACTCAGGATTTCCCTCTGTATCAGAGGAGAAGCTTTGATCTCCAAAACTGCTTTCACTTCTTGCAAGCATTAGCAAAAGTTTCTCGGCTTTCGCTGGCAGATTTTGTTGTTTTCACTGACAGTTTTGGTAACTCGCTGGAGTTTTTGTTGGGTGTGAGAGGAGCAGCAAGGACTTTTCCCCCGCTGGAGTGATTCAGCACAGGAGTGGCAGGAGGTGGAGTTCACATTTCCAGCCTTGGTTACAATGCGCTCCATAAGCGCTGAAACTTTGCTACCGTACGCCAGTGATTTATTGTGCTTATCCCTTTAATGCCACTGATGTACTTGAGAGATTTTTTTGCTTCCTTAAATCTTACTTAAATATTGCTTTCTTAAATCTTATTTAAACGTTCCTTCACAGATAAACTATTTGACAGTGACCATACATACTGAAATTTGAAGTCTTTTGCTTATCAAAAGTCCGCAGCAGCCATGTGAAAGGCTCTAGACATTCTCTCCTGACCTGACAGGGCTAATCTGTGTAGAGGTAAAAATGATTTATTCTTCAATATGGGCCTGTCCTCTGGCAAAGCTTCCCACTGTGTCAGCCTTTGTGCTAAAAGGATCCCATTAGATCGGGACTAAAGTTTATGCATTCTTACCTTGATGTGCTTTAGACCTTAACTACCTACCAGCTATCTTCAGTGATGAATCGGATGGCTAGAACCTAGGTCATTTACTTCGCCTTAAAGAGATCAGTCATCTGGGTCACGTGTGACTTGATATTATGTTCAGGTTTGAATGTGAAAATGGTAGCCATTTTGTTAGCCTGGGAAGAACCTCCAACTCTTAAACTTGCCTGTAAAAATTATTTCTTTGTGTATTGGGGGGGGGGAGAATATTATGGTTAAGATAATTTTCTAGGAATAGGAATACTAAATACTAAGTCGCTTGGAAACTGTGGGAAAGAATTGTTTTTAGATGGGTTGAATGTCACTGTCTGCTTCTATAATTAGATGTTTTAGTCTATTTCTAGAACACCCTATATTTAACTCATCGTCAACATCTCCATGTGAATATACCAAATGTATTTTGTATTTTGCGGGGAATGTTTTGCGCATCTTGAATGGTTACCGTTAGTGTACTAACGGTCTTACCACTTCATTTGCGAGCTCCTTCCGCATTTGCCTCGCTTACCTTCTTGTGTGGTAGTGGTTTGACTTCTTAAGTGGGCGCAGTATAAATGTCGTCCCACACGAAACTGGGTTCCAGAATTGGAAGAAAGGGGTGAGCTTGATTGACTCAAATTGTCTGCTGTTGAGAGGAAAAAAAAAACATGTTACATATTGTGGCTGCATACACTGTCTTGTCATGCTGTATGTTTCTCTTAGAGTTACTTGTGTTTTTCATGGGATCTTTCGACATAGCTTTCTCCTAACCTGTCAGCTTTATTAGCTATCTTACTTTTATGAGCTTTATATCAAGTCGCTTCTGCTGTTCTCCAGTTCACAGCTATCTTGGTGTTTATTCAGTTTTATATTGCAGCTAGAGAAAGAAACAGCAAAATTTGATTGTGAAACTACGGTTACGACTTGTGATACCCGAGGCTGACCGCTGTCAGAAAATTAATGTTTAACTTGCTCTTCCAACCAGACTGAATTTCAAGTTAAAAGCAAGTTGACAAGGATACTGTAAGTTTTCTCCTCTTTGTACATGGTACGTGTGCTGCACTACATAATTTGGAGCTAACGAGTAGTTTCCCAAGGATATGATGGTGTGGTTTGTTTTTAGTGGAGGCTGTCTTTTTGACTAGAAGATGACCCTCTTAGGAAGAGCTTTCCTGAAAACTGTATCTTGAAGGCACCAGGGCTTGCACGTTGTCTGCTGAAGGCAGAATTTGGCCTGATTTGGCCTCGAAGATGATGATTACGTTACCCACTCCTGTTCTTTTGGTATGTTTGCTGGTTTGTGCTGTTATTTTCCCCCCTCTCTAGAGCCTCTGTAAACTTTTTACTCTCTGTAGCTGTTCAAGCTTTGTCACGGTGCCTGTAAATTAAGCATGGGAACAAGGGCATTTGCTATCAAGAAAATAATTATGAAGCTTACATGTTGTGGAGTGCAACGGGTGGCAAACCTGCACAAATTGCAAGAATTTACTTCCCTGTCTCCTGGTGCCTCTAAAGCAGCTTGTTGAAAGCTCTGTGAGCCCAGCAAAGGGCTCCAGGTGCCCTTGGTGGTGTGCTACTGAGAGGCTGCCATCCTCTTTTGTTTTGTGTTTTTTTCCTTCCAAAAAACAACCAACTTTTGTTTATTTCAAAAAGAGAGAACAAGGAACTGTAGAGAGGAAGTGTCTCTTTGGGGGCTTTTTTTCTTTACAAAGGTGGTTTAGACATGAATGAAAATGAAACTTTCTGTGTTGAGAAACAGTTTCAAGCTGGACTGCTAGGGATGGCTTGCAGCATTTTGAAAAATGCTAGCCCTTTTCTATTAAAAAAGGTATATATTTTTTAGTAGCAGCTAAAAGCAACAATGAAACACGTTGCTTTGAAGCAACTAAGTGAAATACAATTTTAGTTTAGCTGATGGGGCCATAATAGAGAAAATCATTAATTTAGACCATTTAAAAATGGGCTGCTGAGGGATTTCCCAAGAAGAAAACCAAGAAGAAAGTTACTGTTGGTAGAATATTTTCCTAAATGTGTGCACTTCTGAAAGACATATGTCTGATTATGAATGCTTGATGTAATACAGCATTCTAGCATTTGTTGTTATGAAAGCTTAATTGCCTTTTAATACGGTCCTTCAGATGAGCTGTATTAAATGTTGTTTTAGTGGTAATGGACTGGAAATAATTCTCAGCGGTAAGAAATGTCTGAAAACTTTTGCCAAATTACAAGATAAGGGCTCGATCTTGCAAGTGTTCAGCTTAAAAACAACAGGGATGTTCGCAGAAAAGGTTTCATACTTTTGAAGTCACGTAGTTACAGAGGGTACGTTTTGTGTCTAGATTCTGATGTTCCTAATGTTAAAAGCTTCTCTTACCTGCCCTGCATTCAGATGGACTTGGGAAGCATTTTGTTAATTTGTACTGCCAAGCTTTGTAAACGAAAGAGCTGTGACAACATTTTATTGATGTATGGTGATTTAAAGTGTGTGCACTTGAGGGGAGAGACAGTAGCAGTTATTAGTTGCAAATAGCCAGCTGGGTAAAATAGCCGCTGCCCTGAGAGAAGAGGCGCAGAACCACTGATGTATGCATGCCGCACAGATGGCGGGGGGGGCCGAGAAGGAAATCAGTGGGAACTTTTGTGGGTTCATTTTTGCGGGTTCTAGGATCTCTAGATGGGGTGAAATCGGGAAAAAAGAAGACTGTATGAGAAAGCAGCTCACTTTCTGACAAAGGCTGCCTTGGAAGAACCTGTTGTTACACTGTCGTGAACAAGCCTGGTATTTACTAACTAGATGGGGGAATGACGGTAGTGCCTCAATGCTGCTGCCTCTGGTATCTCCACATGCTGTGTGCTTACTCAGCTTACGTGACCACTGAAGGTGCTTCAACCTCACCCCAGCTGCTCATTTTCACTCGTAAGTGAAGGTTGCGTGCATAACCACCAGAGTTGCTTGGCAGCACATCCCGTTAAACCCACGCAGCAATGGTTTACTTGGATATGCCCTGAAGCACAGAAGGGAGGTTTGGACAGAGCAAGTTTTACTCCGGTAATGAACTGTCCTGGAGGTGATGGGTTGTAAATCCTTAAATGGCTCGTTTATCATATGCCCAGGCTCTTAACTTGCCCTTAGGTTCTTGACTCAACAGTAAGCCGCACTAGTTGAGCTAAATTTGCAATCTAAACTCTAGATGTGCGTTTTTGTGAGCATACGAACTTGCACCAGTCTAATTGAAAATGTACCCTTGGTGAAACAGTTAGAGGTGGGCATGATTGTTGCTAGATGTTTCCATGGCAGGAGTACTCATCAAGCTGCCTCAAGTGTTGCTTGAGAGGTGCCACCCTCATTTTTCCTAACTGACAGCATAGTTTTTTCCTAGTATTTTATTGTCCTCCCCTCCCATCTGCAGCCCAGACTGTTTGTGTGAGCAGCCCCTTATCTGGCTCTGCTAAGATGAGCCAAGTTGGCAAGTCAGGTGTCCACGCCATGGGAAGTGGCTGGGCTGGTTGACTGAACCGGGTTAGGGATTGGTTTTGGAATGGTGGAGCTGGGGAGTTTGTAAGAGCTGGGGTTTAGAAGTAAGGGAGAGAGCAAAGCAGCACAGCTGTCCTTGGAAGAGGACCACTGTCCATGGCCAAAGCTTCAACAAAGTGATAATTAGGACAGTTAACTGTCTTCTACATGTCACATCTAGACTCTCTTAAAAACTTGTTTTCCAAATGACTTCTCTGACCACCACAGCTAGATCCTGATTGAGAGGAAGAGGATCTAATAAATTTGATTTTGCCCAAAATTATGTAGAGTCATGAGTCCTGATAATATAAAATGGGAGGAAAATGTGTTTGCTTGTTGACTGGGGAACATGTGCAAATAAAAACTTTTGGTGGAGGGAGAAGCTTGGGCTTTTTTGTTCTTTTTCCTTCTGGGAGAAGAAAGGGAAAGAAATGCAGGGAGAACTGCACCACTGCGTCTTTTTGAAAGACTATTAACTTCTTGCTTTGTTTAAAAATATTCTAGTTATTCCTGTTTGCTAAATCACATTATTGCAGTGAAATTATGACCTTTGCTCTGAGCCTGAAACAATACAGAAGGAAAGCAGGTGTTTGGGAAGATTAAACCTCTTACCCCAGCTAGAAAATGTTCAGATAGACCTGAAGCTCTAAGGATGCCATATTCTGATGACACTAAAAATGTAAGAAAAGGAAGAATTTTAGAAGTTGATTATGGTCAGTTGCCAAGAGCAATGCCGTGATAAATTATTAACTCATTGCACTGTACCGCCTCGTAGTGCAAACAGAATAGCTGGTTATTGTGCTCTGCTTGGTAAGTCAACACTGTAAAAAATTCCTTGGTTATCTGGAAAATGTCTTCTGTGGGGTGTTTATTAAAGGGACACTGTAGGATTAAAAATCGTGTTCCCCTCTGCTGAAGCTGGTTAAAACAAACAGAAATTGGTGAAGGCAGTTCCTTTCTTGCTGTCTGGGGAGCCTGGTCCATAGGTCTTGGTCAGCTTGGTTTCACTTTTGCTCCTCTCTCTGTATGGCGCTTTGATGAGGTGTGATCCCTCCTACCTCCCCCAAAAAACACACCGGTAGCAAGGCAGTTAGACTACTAGTTGCAGAGACATGAGACAAGTTGACTTGTAGCTGTTCCACGGGAAAAGCAGTTCTGCGGAGACCACTCCTCCCCTGTTAGCTGTGACCGAGCTGGAGGAAGAAATGCAGGCAGTTGGGAGCATGCAGGTGCCTTGCTGATGCCACGCAGCAGCAGCTTCGAGGAATAAATCTTCAATTTTGTAAGGATCGAGACATGCTGATTTTTGTTTTGCTTTTATAAATGGAAATGCCACAATGCTTACCTTTCCATTTTTGCTTAAAATGTACAGAGCTTGAAAACTTGAGATGATCTTAAGGTGCCTCAAAATCATTTATTAAAGAACAACCTCACCTTTATTCTAGCCCTATGCGTGCGTTACATTCATTTTTTGTCTAATTTAACAGCGTATAATCAATATGATAGCGATTATGCCTGTAAATGTAACTTTTTGGTGTTATGCTTAGAGTTAGTACAATAGTAATACACCATGAAAATAAATACATATGAGAATTTTCAAGTGTTTGGTGTAATAAAATCTTTAGTTCATTAGCAGGACGCAGATGAACTTTCAGGGTTAAAAAAAATACCCAGCCTGAGAGTGACCCGTTTCTGGGTCGGTGTTAAGCATCTGCCACCCTGATTTTCTTAGGAAAGCGTTGAATCCTGTCAGTACGTGTTGCAAGATATGACCAACGTGACTTACAAACTAAGAAGCAAATCTACAAAATGCTGTTGGCTACAGAGCATTGTTGGAATCTGAGATGGAAAATACTTTTTTTCCAGTTCTATTCTAAGTCCTTTTGCCAATCCAGCAAAATTTAGCAAGGATCAGACCATGCTGCAAGGCTTTTTGGTTCAGAAAGGCTTTTGAGCAACCATTACTTTGTATCTTTTTTTAATTTGTTGGCTGCTTGGGGTTTCTTGAGTATTTGTCAAGGGTGGGACTTGTGTATTAAGTGGATGTCAGAAATGCTGCAGAAGCGAGCTTCTGCTACAAGTTCTTCCATTGGCTTTCTGTTAGTGTCTGATGGGTCCTGATTTAGGGCTTTCGTTCCAACTTCCAAGGCATGAACAGGACAAGTGCCCAGTGGTGTGGAGGGATATAGTTTGTCTTTTGAAGTGCTGGACAGCTGTGCTTCTCTGGGATAACCCAGATGGTCACAGAGCTCAGATGGGAGCACGTGAAAGCTAGGGACAAAGCGTGCTCTGTTGGAGCAACCTAGTTACAGAATAGGTTTCTAGTTAGAAATGAGGAGAATTTGGAGTCTGGTCATTTTCAGGAAATTGCACACCACTGACTTTGAGATGGCTGTTCTGTGAACAGTGCCAGTCACCATGTGCTAGGCATTTTTATTCCCAACTCTTCTGGGATGGGGATGGAGAGCACCTTAGGATGGAGAGCCTCAATTCCACAAAGGGTAAAATGTGGCAGAATCTCCATGGAATCCAATGAAGACTTTTTTATGGCTGTTAAGTTTATGCAGACAATGCTCCTAGACTATAGCAGTCGATGATAGTGTTAAATCTACTAGATATCTACTGGTTGATGTATTTCCCAACTTAATTACACGAGTGACATGTCTTCTGTTGCTTTAGTTGGCAGCCCTGCAGATATAGCTCAAGATTGGTTTTCCTCAGTTTCATACCACCAGTTGGCCATTGGTGGAGGAAGGTTACAAGGCTATCTTAATTTTTCAGCCTACCGGGAAGTATAGTTTTTAGGCTGGTTTAGGAGAAGATATTTTCTGACAGGTGACTTTATGGGGTAATCTGAGACTGAGCAGAAGACTATTCAGAGAGGGACTGAGTGTAGCATATTGCTTCTCATACAGATACCATAGAAATTACAGCTGTGCTTTTCACGGATATTTTGGTTTGTCTAGCAATCGATTCTTTCCTTGCTTTAAGTCGTAGTAATTCTTGTGCTTATCCTGCTGGTACTAAATGCCTCTTCAGCATTTCAGTTTTGTGGTAGACTACAGCTGTCATTCTAGGTGCTAGAAAAGCCCTGTAGGCCATCTAACCTGTTCCCTTTCCTAGGTCAGGGTGGTCCCTCCCATTAGGTAGATGTGCTGGTGCTGTATTTGTTAGTGTGGTTTCTGCCAGTGGTTGTGGTTCATTTCTGAAGATTTCTGCTTGTTTGCTTCTTCATCTATTAAGTAACTTGGTTTCTTGGTGGCGTGCAAGCCTGTTTGAGGAAAGCCAGACTCTAAAACATCCAGAGCTGGCTTGTGTGCTGTGCCAGGCTATGCTGGACGAGAACATGCCACCAGCGTTTCATACCTGCTTTGGTGGCCTTCTGGGGCCACCTTTCAATACACTTGACCTTATTACTTCTTATCCATCCAGCTAGCTGGCTTTCTGTGCGTGGGCTTAACTTACTTAAAATTTTTTTTTTTTTTTTTTTTTTTTTTTGAAAGTGTCACAGAGTTTCTCCCCATCGTGGGAGGCCGTGGCCTGTGCAGGAGGACAGAAGGGCTCGGTGACAAGCGCGTGGGGGGTAGACATGGCAGGAAACACTTGTTGCTGGGTCCTGGTATCTTTGTCTGTGCTTCCTGTCAGTTAAACCACGAGCAGGGGAGCAGATGCACCCAGAGATGACAACTCTGCTGTCTGCTCTGGGCAGCCATTGTGTAACAAACTGTCTTCTCAAGAGCATACTCGTGCCTGTATGCTTTTGACTTTGTTATCCATCCTAAGACCCTTGTTTAGATACCTGAGAGTAAAGATCAGGGTTTAATTAGTTCGACAGAAAGCATAGAATCATAGAATCTTTGGGTTGGAAGGGACCTTTAAAGGTCATCTAGTCCCAACCCCCCTGCCATGAGCAGGGACATCTTCAACTAGAGTAGGTTGCTCAGAGCCTCGTCCAGCCTGACCTTGAATGTTTCCAGAGATCTATGGGCATCGACCACCTCTCTGGGAAACCTGTGCCAGAGTTTCACCACCGTCACTGGGAAAAATTTCTTCATTATATCTAGTCTGAACTGACCCTCTTTTAGTTTAAAACCATTACCCCATGTCCTATTGCAACAGGTCCTGCTAAAAAAGTCTGTCCCCATCTTTCTGATAAGCCCCTTGAAGTACTGGAAGGCTGCAGTAATGTCTCCCTGGAGCCTTCTCTTCTCCAGACTGAACAACCCCAACTCTTTCAGCCTGTCCTCATAGGAGGGTGTTCCATCCCTCTGAGCATTTTGGTGGCCTTCCTCTGGACTCCCTCCAACAGGTCCATGTCTTTCCTGTGCTGAGGGCTCCAGAGATGGAAAGCAGTACTTGAACTCTTGAAGCACGTACTGTAAAAGGGTAACCATGGTGTTATCCCAACACAGCTGGGTATCTTTTTCCACTGCTACCTGTGTAGGAGTTTTTAAGTGCATGTGAGAAACAGATCGAGTGTGAAGTCATGCAGTTTCATGCATATCTTTCTGGCCAGATGACTGCCATGTTACTTGACCCAGTGAGTTTTTATTGTAAGATCCTCTGATCTATGGAGTGACTTTTTTTAATCATTAATTTTTTTCATTTTAGTCCACTTGTGGATCTGTGTGTTTGAGGCAGCTCTGGCTTTCAGTTAAACAACTTATTACAAGTACACAGAAAAAGCACATAAATGCTTGTATTCTAAAAGATGTAATGATTTTTAAGTAGGTCTCATGATTTCTGAAGATATGCATGTTATTACAACATAGTTAATTTATTGAAGCTATAATTCTAATAATACCTTCCTCTCCATCAGATTTTAGGGAACTGAGTAGTCTGCACATCAAAATTATGTTAGAACTGAAACTCTGCAGATTCATTTCAACCTTTTTGCCTGATTTGATGTTCTTTTCTTCCTCAGTGTGACAGCATAACTCCCAGAATGTTGGTTTTTTTCCTTAAACTGTTTATTCGTTGAGTAGCCAGCATTGAGTAGAGATGTCTTTGCCACGTGATAAAAGTGTTTCTGTACTACATACTCTTTAAAATAGAGGCACTCAGCCTGAGAGGCACATCCTGTGAGCAGGGAGGAGTAGAAAGGTTGTGGGGACTGTAAGACTGGATGAATAAGGGTTTTGGGGATGGGTTTTTGTTTGCTTGTTGTTTTTTTTTTTTTTCTCATGACTTGGTTTATGAAGCACCCTGCATCGCACCCCGCAGGAGAGGTGGGGAGGAGATGGTTCTGTGCTCAGCAGAAGAGCTGCTTTTGCAGAAGCAGGCACCGCTCATAGCTCTCGGCGGTGCCTTGACCGTGAGGGTGCAGCTCTGTGTCGCCTCAGGATTCTGCAGGGCTAGGAGCTGGCACCACAAGGGCAGAACTCTGCATTTTGCCTCTGTGAAAGGCACCAGCTCTCACGTGTCTAACATAGCTGTGCTGTGACAGTGACAGGATGCTTCTGCTGACCTTTTTTCCTTTCAGTTTTGAGCACCAGTTTTCTTAGTACTGTCTTGTTTGGGAGAGGAAAGGTACAAATGGGGCACAGCCGTCTAAGGGGTACACATAGTAAAACCTCCCCAAAACTCTGCTTGAAGTCTATGGCATCTTGAAAAAAGGCATAGTATTGTGGTTTTTTTCCCCACCCACAATTCTGATATTAATTTATTGTACCTGCAATCACAGCAAACCACTGAGACTTCACAGAAATAGATGAAATGTTAGGGAACAGAAAAGAAGAAAAAGAAAGGAGGCTGGAGGATAAATGAAGGGATGGATTAGAAACTATGTAAAGCAATCTCTCCCTCCATTACCTTATTTATGGTACTAGTTAATCTTCCACTTTAACCTCAGCATTCCCTTGTTTTTTTGTTGTTTTTATTTTTTTCTCCTGACTGCATACAGGTTGAGTGTCATGCTGAGAGAGGAAAGGGCAGGATAGAAGTGGTAGGTAAAATGTTTTTTATCTCTGGTTTCTATGATAATTTGGAAGTTTCCATAGCAGAGCTGATGTCTGCTGAGGAGCTTCTTGCATGATGAGGCTTTTGTGCTTTCTTCAGCCACACCATACACTTGTTTTCCCAGAGACCTAAATGAAAATGGACAGAGGGATGGATCACCTTTCCTGTGAGGACAGGCTAAGCGGGTTGTGGTTGTTCAGCCTGGAGAAGAGAAGGCTCTGGGGAGATCTTATTGTGGCCTTTCAATCTATAGATGGGGCTTATAAGAAAGATAAAGACATTTTACCAAGGCCTGTAGCAACAGGAAAAGGTACCATGTTTTTAAACTGAAAGAGGGTAGATTTAGATTGGACGTAAGGAAGACTTTTTTTACAGTGAGGGCGAGGAGAAACTGGAACATGATGCCCAGAGAAGTTGTGGCTGCCCCATCCCTGAAGTGTTCAAGGTCAGGTTGGATGGGGCTCTCAGCAACCTGATCTAGTGCAAGATGGCCCAGCCCATGGCAGCGGGGTTGGACTAGATGACCTTTAAAGGTCCCTTCAAACCCAAACCATTCTGTGATTCTATTAATTGAAGCTTGGATCAACTCGTGATAATTTAGGCAAGTCAGATAAGTGATGCAAGCCTTTCATCTCTGGGAGATGCAGCCCATATTTCCTCCCATTGATTACAGGGAAAACTTAGAGCAATGAAAATTCCTTCTTACAGAGATGTTTGAGGTTCTTAGGATTAATCTGAATTTAGAGGACTTGATTGTCAGGAAAAATCCTACCTTTGTAGGTCAAAGGGGGAAAAGCTGTCATAGGAGAAAATTGTTTCGTGACGGTAGAAGGTGTGTGGGTGCATGTCTGCTCGACCCTTCTCCTGTGTGTGACACTGTCACAGTTTCTCTTTTGGGAGGCATGGGTGGACTTGTGCAACAGCCCCGTTCAGATGGTGCATGAGAGAATGGGCAAGTGCATGTGTATGCATGGGTACATGTTTACATGTGCATGGTTGCCTGCCTGAATAAGGACATGGGATATGGTGGTCTTTGCCTTTGAAGGCTGCATAGCAGGAGTGGTCATCTCCTGAGCCAACAAGCTGCATATCAAAATCTTTGAGCCTGGTGCCATATCTGTATTATTTGTTCTGCAGAGCGAAGGGAGGTAGAAAGAGGTCTCCAGGTTCGTAAGCCAGTGGCTGCAGCAAGGTTGCACTGCTTTCTGTTGCAGGACGAGACCAAGTTGGGTGCACAACTCAGCCCAAGGTGACTGGGCAATTTTTGTGTTTTCCCCAGGTGATGTGGTTCCCCCCAGCACTGCTGCCTTGCTTCCTCACACAGCTGGGGAGTCAGGCTGGCTCGCAGAGCCCTGCGGTAGGGGCTACGGCTGGGTGGCACAGGGGCGTGCGCAGCAGCCACCTCTGATGCCTGATTTAGTTCTGCAAAAGACGCAGGAACTTGAATGATGAAATGAGGAAGAGGTGAGGCTTGAATTTCTCTACACCTGCTTTGTGGGGGCTCTGAAACTTTCCAGAAGACTCTGATTTTGTAGGTCTTTTCATGTAACACTCATAGATTCTGTGTGTAGTTCATTAGCAGTGAATTCCTGTGTCTCCCAGGAGCAGGTGTGTGCTCGTAAGAGAGTGACTTAGGCTTCAGTGCGAACATTCCCCCAGACATTACGAAATGAGAAATGCTGGCCTGTCCAGACTCTGCCTTCCCTGGAGGGACCTTTGCAGACCCTGCTCCTTTTCCACATCACTCTTAAGAGAAATCTTTTTGCTTTTTTATATTAATCTTGTTGGTCTTTAACTCGTGTTTCATCACTGTTTGAAACCCCACAGTGGGAATTGTTAGTCTAGCAACAAGTCAGGAGATAATTTATATTTTCCTAATAGCCAAGTTCACTAGATTGAAATTCCCTAGACAAATAGTCTCCCTTCTGAATCCCACCCCATGCAAATACTTTAGAACATAAAATTTAAGCTACGCTGATCTGTAAGAAGAAAAATGTACAAATGGCATGGGAATATGTTTGTGTCTTATGCCACATAGCTGCAAGTTAATGTATTTATTATTGTAATTACGCTAAACATCATGAAGCACACACAATTTCAGAATAGTCTGAGTGAATACATTGCATTTTAGAGTGCGTTAAAATTGAAAGCTTAAAAAGTATTACCTGATTTTGAATTATGGCTTCAGTGAATGTTCTTCTCCACTGTAACTGCGTAAGAGGTCTTTCGTCTTGTAGAGGTTTTAAAGGCCTAATTTTAGATGCAGTATTCTCTGTTTGGTTCTCTACCTAAGATTTTTTTTTTTTTTTTTTTTTTTCTGCAGACATTTAAGTGAATCAGATCGATCACATGTTACGTCCTGGATAGTTGTTCAGTACAGCAGAAATGCCTGTACTTTTCATACTGTTACTGCTCCTTCTCCAATTTATGCAGCCTTCAGCACCTCATTGGTTTAACCAGCTTTTGGGGAAGGGTAGTACTGAACAAGTGGCTGAAGGGCATTGTTTTAAAAAAGGAAGCTTGTCAGCTCAGGAGATGACCACTCTTGCTATGCAGGCTTCAAAGGCAAAGGCACCACCATATTCCACATCCTTGGAGTTGGGGGTACTGGTGGATGAAAAGCTGGACATGAGCCGGCAATGTGTGCTCACAGCCCAGAAGGCCAACCATATCCTGGGCTGCATCCAAAGCAGTGTGGCCAGTGGGTTGAGGGAGGTGATTCTGCCCCTCTGCTCTGCTCTGCTGAGACCCCACCTGAAGTCCTGTGTCTGGAGCCCTCAGCACAGTACAGACATGGACCTGTTGGAGCAGGTCCAGAGGAGGGCCACAAAAATGCTCAGAGGGCTGGAACACCTCTGCTGTGAGGACAGGCTGAGAGAGTTGGGGTTGTTGAGACCTGGAGAAGAGAAGGCTCCAGAGAGACCTTACTGCAGCCTTGCAATACTTCAAGGGTGCTTACAAGAAAGATGGGGACAGACTTTTTTAGCAGGGCCTGTTGTGGTAGGACAAGGGGTAATGGTTTTAAACTAAAAGAGAGCAGATCAGACTAGATCTAAGGAAGAAATTTTTCCTGATTTTGAATTATGGCTTCAGTGAATGTTCTTCTCCACTGTAACTGCGTAAGAGGTCTTTCGTCTTGTAGAGGTTTTAAAGGCCTAATTTTAGATGCAGTATTCTCTGTTTGGTTCTCTACCTAAGATTTTTTTTTTTTTTTTTTTTTTCTGCAGACATTTAAGTGAATCAGATCGATCACATGTTACGTCCTGGATAGTTGTTCAGTACAGCAGAAATGCCTGTACTTTTCATACTGTTACTGCTCCTTCTCCAATTTATGCAGCCTTCAGCACCTCATTGGTTTAACCAGCTTTTGGGGAAGGGTAGTACTGAACAAGTGGCTGAAGGGCATTGTTTTAAAAAAGGAAGCTTGTCAGCTCAGGAGATGACCACTCTTGCTATGCAGGCTTCAAAGGCAAAGGCACCACCATATTCCACATCCTTGGAGTTGGGGGTACTGGTGGATGAAAAGCTGGACATGAGCCGGCAATGTGTGCTCACAGCCCAGAAGGCCAACCATATCCTGGGCTGCATCCAAAGCAGTGTGGCCAGTGGGTTGAGGGAGGTGATTCTGCCCCTCTGCTCTGCTCTGCTGAGACCCCACCTGAAGTCCTGTGTCTGGAGCCCTCAGCACAGTACAGACATGGACCTGTTGGAGCAGGTCCAGAGGAGGGCCACAAAAATGCTCAGAGGGCTGGAACACCTCTGCTGTGAGGACAGGCTGAGAGAGTTGGGGTTGTTGAGACCTGGAGAAGAGAAGGCTCCAGAGAGACCTTACTGCAGCCTTGCAATACTTCAAGGGTGCTTACAAGAAAGATGGGGACAGACTTTTTTAGCAGGGCCTGTTGTGGTAGGACAAGGGGTAATGGTTTTAAACTAAAAGAGAGCAGATCAGACTAGATCTAAGGAAGAAATTTTTCTTGATGAGGCTGGTGAAACAGTGGCACACATTGTGCAGAGAGGTGGTAGATACCCCACAGACCCCTGGAAACATTCAAGGTGAGGTTGGACGGGGCTCTGAGCAACCTGCTCTACTTGAAGATGTCTCTGCTCCTTGCAGTGGGGGTGGACTATAGATCATCTTTAAAGGTCTCTTCTGACTCTAACCGTTCTGTGAAAACAGCACAACCATTTGGTGAATATCTGACTTGTCGAACACCTGGAACTTGGACATAGGTATTTACCTTTTGAAAAGCTGGCTGAAATGAGACAACCATATCCAAGAGAGAAAAAAGAGAAACATAGAAGCGTTTGCCTCTCAGAACAGTATTTTTAAAGTATATCAAGTGAGTTAATGCTGAAAGATGCTAATAGGGGAAAGAAAGAAAGATTATGACAAAGATTGGGGATGAAAAAACCCAAACCTACAGTCTCTCTGCAGGGGTGAAGAAGTCATCTCAGGAAGATTTAGAACGAGACATTTCTGGTCCTTTTTCCGGGTGCAGTGGAGGTATATTCAGTGTGTGTACATTAGATGAGATTATTGGGATAACCTGCACATAGAGCTCTTTGTGCTGTGCGCTTCACGCGCAAAAGTAGTTGGCTGTCTAGTAACAAGGTGGTTTGTGTACCAAACAAGTTACAGCAGGAGCCTAGGGTTTGGTGGGGGGTTTTTTTGTTTTTTTTTTTGCTTTGTTTTGTTTTTTTGAAGTCCCTCTGGCTATGTAGTACTCGCCTTTTCTAACCAAGGCCGTGTTTCTCCCTCCATATCTCTGCATGTGTGTGTTGGTGCTTTCTTAAGGTTGTTTCCAATCTCAAGTTCAGTTTTAAACTAGTTGTTTTCGAGTATTCCTTGAGTACAGAGAAAACTCATTGGCAGGTGACTTTGCTCCCTTTCCTGCATGCTGCAGGAGAGCTTACTAATCATGTTTACTTGAGCATGTCTGGAGTATTTTGTTGCTTCTTGCCTTTCTCCGTGGTGAGCTGTGACCAGGAATGGCAGTATGAATTACCAATGCAGAAGGCACGTACCAGCTCAGAGCTGTGATTCGTTGTGCCACAGGAGAATGTACAGTCACAGCCTTCTACCCCAAATGAGCCTTAGCCTTTCTGCCTATGAGTTTAAAAGCTTAGCTCCCTCGTTCTATAATTTTCAAGCAATTTTTTTACCATACGCTAGAAATCAGGCAGACGAGTTCACCTCAGAAAGGAGTAACAAATCTCTTGGTTTGGGAGACTGTCCTGAAGGTGTGGAGTTTGTTTTGGTATTCTGTTTAAGAGAATGTTTGTCATGGCCTACATAAATTCTTCTTACATGAATGCTGTCTAAGTTATAGTAAAGAACCTGATTAAGCCAAAAATAAAGTTCAGTACACTCATGATAAAAAAAAAAAAAAAAACCAAAAAACGAACCACCACCAAACCCAGACAGTTGCATTAGAAAAGACAATGAGTAAAGAAAACCCCAGACTCGTCAGTCCTGGAGATTAGTGGGAGGGTGTTCATGAAGTGTGACTGACATCTCTGACTTCCCTGTGTGCAACTGTTCCTTATCAGTCTGCCCAACCGTAGGTATGGTTTGGTACTTTGCACCTCTTCTTACGTTACGTTTTCGTTCCTGTTTCTACAAGCTTTTTTGAATCAAGTGTTTCTGCTTGTGAAATGTTAGGAGGTGTTGTCACTCACTCTTGGGTTGGGCATTTTTGTTGCTTTTTGGTTTTTCTTGGAATCTGCATGAAAGCTTAGTGCAGACATCAGCTTTGTGATTTTGACAAAGTAGGAGGTTTGTCTTAATTTTTCTGAGAGATTTGCTGACAGAGATATGTCTCTCCTGTCCCAACCTCATAAATAACTCCGTGGCTGTGTTAGTAATTGTATTGGACTCTCCAAGCCCTTAAAAACAAAAAATTTACAGTACTACTTGTCTTAGTTCACTTTTCAAACTCCTTCAGAAAGAACTTAAAGGAAGACATAATCTCGATGGTCGTGGCTGAATGGGTGACAAAATGGACCCTTGGGCATGTATAAGGAAGGTGTGTGTTGGGGCACCATATGGGCACTGTGCTGTGCCTGATTACAGACTGGAGAAAACAGGTTACCTCTTGCCTGCTGCAAAAAACCTCACTGATGAATTCCTGTGGTATAACCATTGGAAATGCGTGACTGAGTACTTAATTTCTTATGTTTGTGGGTGAAGTTAAATGAGGATCTTTGTGACAAATAGATTAAAAAGGCTTCAGGCACAGTTTGCGAAAATGTGTTTTAAGTGATAAGCTTTATAAATAAGGACTGAAAATCTGATGTTTCTATCTATATTTCACCCACGCGTCATTGTTAACCACAATGCAAACTTAAATATAAATGTAAGTGCTCCTCTAAATCCAGAGCTAGAATGTCTCAAAGACCGAAACACTTGTTTAACACTGTGTTAAGAAAGCAGCTTACAGATAAGTGTTAGTTGCAGTGCTTTGTGATATAGGCTGTACTTTCTCAACACAAGCCCTCTTAGCTGTTTATTTTTTGCTTTGCTTTGCTTGGGTCTATGATTCTTGCCTGAAGGATTAAAAAGTTACTGAAGTAAAGATTTAGGTTAAAGCAGCATGCAAATAAAACTCTTCTTGTGTGTTTCATCCTTGCTGTCCAAGTTGGCTCACTCACAACGAGTGTAACGGTCCATTACCTTATATCCTCAATTTTAGCAAAATGGACCACTTGTCCCAGGAAGGAGGCTGCCTGAACAACCCTGGGTGAGTTGTAAGAATACACATATTTATTTGTTAAAACTCTGTTTCAAAGTGTACAATGTGCGTGTAGGAAAGCTAAGGCACCTGTCATACAAGAACACATGAAACACCGTGTGTTTCTTGTGACCTTGTGAGTCTGAAGCGTCACCATCACAACTGATGTTCGCAGGGATGGCCACATATCTTCCATAAAGAGAGAAATCACTGCTACTTTTTTCCCAGCATTGCACGGTTTAACTCTCTGCTGTCTAGACTGCAGACCCTAGCATATGGAGGGTCTAATCCTAGCATAGGATTAGCAGCACACCCTTCAGAAAGGGAAGGTGGGCTAAAAGCCATCAGGAAGAAAGTGGAAGAGCCAAGCCCAGGGCAGCACCATGTCCTGGCTGGGCAGAGGGAAGCCAGCGGCACTGGGAGAG
This sequence comes from Phaethon lepturus, assembly GCF_000687285.1. Taxonomy (NCBI): domain Eukaryota; kingdom Metazoa; phylum Chordata; class Aves; order Phaethontiformes; family Phaethontidae; genus Phaethon; species Phaethon lepturus. The sequence continues at coordinate 54,356 of NW_010561181.1, read as the reverse complement.
CCACGGGCTGGCAATGCCATCTGCTCGTGTCGCGTCGGTCACGTGCTGAAAACGCGCCTGCCTGCCTCCCGCTCTAGCAGCTGGGTCTGAAGGGAGGCGAGGTATTAGTGTAATTACATGATATTGAGATTGTTGCCAAATGAGCCATTTGGGGTTTCTGAGACCTGCTAAAATAAGCAGCAAGTGCTTCCAGGCCATGGTTCTCATTGGAGGTACGAGAAGCCGCTCTGCTGATGGGTCTCTGGGTTTGTACTTGCGGGCACCTCAGAGCCGCTGGTCTCGGCGTAGCCTGCCTGTGTCCTCCAGTTCGTAAAACAAAAGCTCACACCATCCGGTAGCTGTCAGGTGAGAAGGAAAAACAACTCCTCTGCTGCAAACATTTTTTAGGTGATACATTCTAGAATAAAAGTTTTTCCTGTTGGTAGCAAGGGTTAAACATTGAGGGCAACAGGTATAGGCAGACTTAGGTATGTGATATGTTGGACTGTTTTGCAAGGTGCTATAAATGTTGGCTCCGTGTAATCTGATACCAGGGTAGGACAGGCTAACTTAATGAAGGAAAATAGGCAGCAATGTAAAAGAACTGGAAATTCAAGTCTAGCTGACTAATACCAGCCTGCTCCAGAGGCTTTTGACTGTTCGCATTGCTGACAGCTGACAGCAAATGAGAGGCAAACAACAGAAACATTGCCTAATCTGCTCTATATTCATACAGATTCTTTAAAGACATCGCAAAGGTAAGACCCTTTACATTTTTCAACCTGGCAGAGTTGCTAAATGCAGCCTTGAACATACAGATTGTCAACAGGAGTAAAGTACCAAACTGAGCTTGAAGTCTGTGTGTGTTTGGGAAAGGGGAGGCTTCAGGAAGTTCTGAATTAAATTCAGATTTTTGAAACTGCTCAAGTACTCAAACACAGAAATGCAAATCACAGTATTTCTGTGGCTATCACAGAGTAATTTTGAATTTATTTAAATGTTTTGTACATTGTGCTTGACAGTCCAGTTGGAAAAGTTTAAAAAATAAATTAATTGCAAAAGGAAAGCCACAGAATGCTAAAAATCTGTGCTGCAGAAATTGTAATGGGGATTTTTACTGAACTTGGTCCTGTAGCATCTTCCACAGAATGCTGAAAAAGTCCTGTGGGAGTTTAACTCCCTGATCTAGAATTACCAGCGCTTGGCTGGAAAAGGTCACCTGGAATAAGAAACTTTTGACTTGAACCTGATCTCTGCTGGTCTTTCCCCGCCCCCAGTTTCCCCTTCTAATGTATATATTTTGTCTTCATTTATATTCCAATTAAAAACAAAAAAAAAGTCTATGTCTTTGGCCAGCAGATTTTTCTTTGGTAAACTTAACTTTTACCTGCAGGTGATTTAAAAATAATGGCTGTGTTACCAATTTGTGGGCAAAGTAATTTTTAGAGAAGGGTTGACAGTTTTATGTCAGTATTGGGTACAGCATTGAGTACAGACTAATTTGTGAAGTCTGGCACCTAGCCAAAGCAATTATGTGTAGTTTCCCCTGATCTTTCTTCCTCCCACTGGCACCTCTTCATTCTCTTGTGTGTGTGTGTGTGTGTTAATCAAAAGAGCAAAACCTCTGGGGGTCAAGCAGTTCTTCCTCCCTCCACCCTCTTTTACAAGTTTCCTCATACACTGTTTTAGCTGTCTTGGAGCTCAGCCCTTCATCTGTCTCTGTACTGTGAGACCCTTTCCCTGTGAAATTGGTGAGATTTGACTTAACGTGCAGCTGTCTTGTTAGAGTTGCTTACAGGATCGTGGTCTTAATGCTCCTTAAAAGGTGCTATTAAATGCCAGAAACTGCTTGAGGGTGCCTTTTAAAACATTTATTCTGTGTCACTGAAATAATTAATTTGGTTTATGGAAATTTCTGAATTGGATTTGGGTTTTTATCGGTTTACCGTTTTCTCAGTATCTTTCTTAACCAGCTTTTTGAGATTTTTGTGCAATATAAAAAAATTAAGATATCTTTGATACTAATGCTACTTATTAATGCTGGTAATTTGATTGTCTTATGACAACACATAAAACCAATGCTGTCTCTGCAAATTTACTATTGGATAATATGGTGTGTACTGAGAGGAGAGGAAGTAGTGACAGATCTTTTATTTTCCTTTCTGACCGTACTTAGTATCACTTACCTCTTGATGAGCTAGCCTGTGTGGACACTTGCAGTGTCAAACTTCTTGTCCACCTATTCTGTTTTTGGGGTGTTTAATATATTATTATTTTTCTGGTGGAGAATACCTGAGTCCAGAAGTAAGCAGTTGCAAAGAAAAAAATTACAGCAGAATTCTGCCTGTAGAGATGTGTGGTTGCAATCTGCGTTACTGGAGGTTTGTCTTGTGTTATGACAGGTCTTTTTCATTCTGTTTAAAAAGAAAGCGTTATGTAATGAGACTGATTTGGTATAATTACATTGAGCTGTTTTTAAAACATTTTATAATTTTCTTAAGCTTTTGACTTCTGTCATGTCTGTAGCAAGAAGTTTGAGCAAGTATGTCTGGGCTGATGCATTTTTAATTGCTTTCCTTTCATCCTTTCAAAACTATTTGCTTCTTGACTTAATTGAATGTCTCTGTTTTTAGTTTATCGACTAGGAAATACAAGTACCTGATTTTTTCCTTCACTTTACCAGTAGTGATGAATAGACTACAAAGGCAGAATCAAAGGACAGACCAAGTTAGTGATTCCCAAGAGTTTCAGACCAGCAAACCACACTCACCAGCCTCTGCATTTACTAGAGATTAGCATGCATGTATACCATTACGCAGCAGCAAGAAGAGAAGCAGGTCTTTGCTATGAATGTTACTGATTTAAGCTGGTCCTTGGATCCATATTGCTAAACAAGGCCACACTTTCAGAAATGTTCTTCATAACAAAACCTGATGGTTGCTAGGATAAGAGACCTTTAGATAGCCCATTGTGGAGAAGTTCTTAGAAAGGCTGTTGGTTGCCGGGAAGCTCAGTGTGACAGTGTGCTTGTGGCCAGTGTTTTTCAGGTGGTGAAGGCTTGACTTGCACATATGCTTCTCCCCTTTTTGATAGTAACGATGCACAGATGTTATCTTTGCAAGACCGAGATGCTAGTGCTGCTCTGTTCCTCAGGCTGGTAGACCAACTCCTGAGTTCTTGCAGGCTTGGCAGAGTGTGTGAGTTCCCTATGCACTGCCTGGGGGACACGTTTTTTTGGGGGGGTCCAGTTAATCTTGTATGTTTGGCCTTCAGTGGATGAGGGGAAGATAAAGCTAAATACTCTCCCAGTAGTACTGAGGTGGTGATGAGCAGCAATGGGTGGAGGTGACTGAACTGGAAGCAGAGAAGGAGCACTTCTGCATATCCCCTTACTGTATAGAGACGTGGGAGGTTGTGGGGTTTTTGCTTCTTCAGTAGGCAAAACAGTTACACGAAAAGCAAAAAGTTGAGTCAGTAGAAGGGCACACATTTCATGTATTTATTATTTTGATATATACATATGTGTATGTACACGTACACACGCAAAAATGGGGATAAATTGTGTTTATGTAACTGCAACTGACACATGTATGCATGCATCAGCACGGGCATGTAGAGTAGGTGCTATGCAGTGAGGCAACATTATATGGCTTTTATCTAACTGTAGTTGAAGTAATGCAGCTTATCTGTGAGCCGAGGCTTTAGTAAATTGACCAAATTCAATCTGAGAAGTTTCAAAGCCCTACAGATAGCCAAGGCTGCTAGGTCACATAACCACTTCTGAAAATTTACCCTCCTATGTGTCTAATGTGCCAAAAAGTGCCATTTGGGCAGCTGCAAAATGGTGCTTGAATCCATTAAGCAGTTATGATCGGGGAAGGGCGAGGGGGGGCAGGTGGGAAGGGAAGGAGGTCCAATCTCTGACATGATTTGGGGAAGAAGGGAGAGCTGGCGTTGTGCTGTCCCATCTCCCTAACCTTTTCTTCTTATACCATGCACCCAACCTATGGAAATGCAAGATTCAGGTATTTTCTTCTCTGGGAAATGGGGAAGCAGGGGAGAGGATTTGGACCTCTGCTTCCCCTTGGAGTGCCCTTGCTCCCTTGCTTTAGGACAAGTTACAGCTACCTTTTCCTGTGGAGTTGGCTCTACTTTGCAAGAGCACTTTGCGGAAAGATGACTAAAACCCAGTGTGGCCTTTCTCTTGCCTGATCAGATTAGGGAAGCTTGCTCTTTATCTTAGCAGATGCTCAAATACTTTGTTCAGAGCTCAGCAGCTTGAGTAGTATAGTTGGGGAGAGCCTGCCTTGCCTCAGTTTCTTTTAGCTTGCTGTTTAGGACTGGCCTTTTGGTGGTAGCCTGATCTCTTGTTGCTGCCGCATAAAACACTCACAGTGCTGTACATCTACACACCTACACTGATTTGAGGCCACCTTTGCACATCAAGTATGCTGGCAGGAGAGGATACAGAGAAGAAAAAGCCTCAACCACGCTGTAATTTTCTTCAGATTTCCCAACAGCGCTCTGCTGGGTTGCTGGGATTGTGTAAAACAGCTGTGTTATATAAATGTGCTAAATAAAAGGGACTTAAAGTATCAGGGGACATGTGAGAGAGGAAGAAGAAGGTTTTCAGGGATGGGGGAGTCTGTAAACAGTGCTGGAGCTGTTACTGTTAATAGTCTGGAAAGTAATCTTGCCTCATAGTAAATATTCAGGCTAAAAGAGGTAGTTGCCAAACAAAAAAAGATGAATATGTGATTTTTTATTTTTTTTTTTTTGGTGATGGCAAAGAAGAGCTTGTTTGTGTTTGTGCTTTCTGCTTTCTTTGGAGTAAATGTGCTTTTATGTGCGATTTAGTGAAGGGGGTTTCATTTAACTTCTCTTGTATTGACTGAACTATATGCCAATTTCGCCTTTTTTTTTTTTTTTTTTAATGCTTGTTTATATTTAACAGATGAACCCTTTTACTCTCTGTCCTCCTTGCAGTGTATGTGCTGAGAGCCCATGGTGACATAGGCTGGTTTCCAGGCTGGCTGCAAAACAGGGATTTATTGATACCGATGATTTCTTTGTCCTTAACAAAAGCCCAGCAAAGGTCACTCTGTTGACTTCTATTATGTCAGCTGCTTTTTGCACAGTTTCCCCTAGGCAGCATTGGATGCTTTCAGAAGATTTCAGGCTGTTCCTTACATTGTTTCTTTCCTTCCTCGGTGATACCCCCTTGCCATCTTGTTTTCCGATCTTCTTTAATTTGTGTGAACAGTTGAAATACGGAGCCTTCAGAAACTTCTTATGCCAAGTAACATATATTAACTTGTTCTTCATGCTTGTCAGTTTGCCAACTACAGATGCCCTGGGTCTAAGGACATGGTTCAAAGCTCCAGTTCTGTGCAATTTCTTAATATTGCTGTGTAGGAATAATCAATCTGTGAACAATGCCACAGTAGACTATTTATGCTTAGTGTGGACCATACATAAAGATTGTAATGGGTTTGGGATTTCTGCATTATGAGAACTGTGATATCGCTCAGCTTTTCCCCCTCTTTTTAAGAAAGCCAGTCTCTATGATATATTACTTCCACAGTATCTTAAAAAAATGTGGCTCTGCAGAGTGTGATCTGGCTCTGGCTTGATCCATCCTTAACCTCCACTGGTATAAAGGAGTTAGAAACGTGAGTAAAATGGTGCAGTTACCATCTCTGTGTGTGTCTGACCTCACCCAGGATGGTTTTCAGTCCTCAGTCCAAAATTTCCGGGTGATTTCTTTATTCTTCCCTTTCCTCTCATTCACTCCCCTCTTCCTCCTGCATCCAAGATGGTGTTGAGAAGGGGCTTGAGCTTTGCATTTCCGTTAAGTCACAGTGTTGACACTGCTAGGCTAGAGCTAATGCTGCAGACTGTCTTAGAAAATCAATGGGAAATTTCAATCGCAAGTTGTTTGTCCCCATGCTAAACGAGTTGAGCTGTTTTCAGCTGTGACTTGGGATTCAGATCTGCATTTGAATCTTAAAGCAGCTAAGCTGGTTCTTAATTTTAAATGTAAGAATGATCTTACTAATTTCACAAAAAAGGCAGTGCAGGATGATTACAGTCATCTTCAGTAACCTTAGATGGGACTGGATCCAGTAGCTTGCTGGAGGCATCTTTCAGCTCAGCTGGGGTGCTTTCAGTAGCAAGACTTGAGCCTTCCGAGTTTATAGCTGAGCTTCTTCAGCAAATTTTTGGTTTTGTGCCTGGCACTTTGTCTGCCACACCTGCTCCAGTGTGGTGCCACTGTGTTATTTCAGTGTTCTGCATTACAGTGCTTGACTGCTAAGGCAGTATGGGCTGTACCGGCTCATATTGTCAAGAGTTGAAGGAGAAACTGGATTTGTTAATTCCAAATTGGAGCCTAGTTGAGGTGTTGCAGCTTCGCCAATGGGACCAAAAACTGGAGGTATTTTTTACGAGCTTTGTTAAACTGGCTAAACAGGGCTAGGATCAGGTATAGAGTAAACATAGTGAAAATTGGTGGGGGAAAAAGTTGTGATGTCTAGCTAGAAGGAGTCCTACAAGGTATCTTCTGGGATACCAGAGTAGTAGTGTACTAAGGGTTAAATTGGCTGAATGTGCTCTTTGACAGACTGAGGAGGTTGCTTCTAGATGTTGAAATCGGTAGAGGAGGGGAATTTCCAGAGGGAATGAACTAATTTCTTTGTATGTTCAGTTTCAAGGATTAAGCAAAATCAAGATGCTTATTTATATTGCTGTGTCTTAATATTGATTTTTATAATATGTTTCTACCACAATTGGTAAAAATGAAAGTGAAACCTTACTTTGTAGTTCTGAAAATTTGGTGTAAATTTTATGGTAATATATACTGGGTTCCCTTTCTCCTAGGACTATCTGTATGTAGTCAAGCTCATTGTGCATGTGAATACAATTTATGCATTTTATGCTGCTTGCAGATAAGTTATTTTCTACTCACAGATGTACATAAAATCAGGCAGGGAGATAAGTGGCATTATATAGCAAAAACAATACTCATGTTTGTGTTAGCCTATAGACAGCAGGATCCTCTGATACTTTGAATAATGAAAGCAGTTCATAAAAATAGATGTGGAGGAAAATATAGCTGGTTTAGAATTGTGCTGGCTTCTGTGTAAAGCTGTTCTTATTTTCTATATGCTAGAGAAAGCGATATGGGTTAAAGGAAAGTATTTTTGCCGTACCCTTACTGCCCAATAGATCATTCGCTATTCCTGCGTACCACTAAAAAAGTAATGAAAAATTTCCTGTAAATAGTAATAATTTGAGTGCCTAAGCTTTGTCGGGTTAGATATAAAAGCTCACTAAAGCCTGTTCACTCATTAGTCTTTGACTTTGGTTGTAATGTTGGGGTTAAATGTTTCTTTTCTTGTAAGAACAAGGTATAATTCGACTTTGTAGATTCCTTGGTGGTTTTGGGGAGGGGTGTAGAGGGGAGGGAACAGTCTTCTGTATAGCTTTACATCACTGTATCATGGTGGTCCAGAGGGTGTATGGTCAATGGCTCAATGTCCAGATGGAGATCAGTAATCAGTGGTGTCCCTCAGGGGTCCATACTGGGATCAGTACTCTTTATTTCTTCATCAGTGACATAGAGAGTGGGATCAAGTGCACCCTCAGCAAGTTTGCAGATGACACCAAGCTGAGTGGTGCGGTTGACACACCTGAGGGATGGGATGCCATCCAGAGGGACCTGGACAAGCTCGAGGAATGGGCCCGTGTGAAACTCCGAAGGTTCAACAAGGCCAAGTGCAGGGTTCTACCCCTGGGTCGGGGCAACCCCTGGTATCAATACAGGCTGGGGGATGAGGGGATGGAAAGCAGCCCTGGTGAGAAGAACTTGGGGGTCCTGGTGGATGAAAAGCTGGACGTAAGCCGGCAACGTGTGCTTGCAGCCCAGAAGGCCAGTCATCTCCTGGGCTGCATCCAAAGCAGTGTGGCCAGCAGGTCAAGGGAGGTGATTCTGCCCCTCTACTCTGCTCTGCTGAGACCCCACCTGGAGTCCTGCATCCAGCTCTGGAGCCCTCGGCACAGGACAGTCGTGGACCTGTTGGAGCGGGTGCAGAGGAGGGCCACCAAAATGCTCAGAGGGCTGGAACACCCTCCTATGAGGACAGGCTGAGAGAGTTGGGGTTGTTGAGCCTGGTGGAGAGAAGGCTCCAGGGAGACCTTCTTGCAACCTTTTAGTACTTCAAGGGGGCTTACAAGAAAGATGGGGACAGACCTTTTATCAGGGTCTGTTGTGATAGGACAACGGGTAATGGTTTTAAACTAAAAGGGGCTAGCCTGAAACTGGATAATAAGAAGAAATTTTTCCCAGTGAGGGTGGTGAAACACCGCTTTCCCAGAGAGGTGGTAGATGCCCCACAGACTCCTGGAAACATTCAAGGTCAGGTTGGATGAGGCTACGAGCAACCTGCTCTAGTTGAAGATGTCTCTGCTCCTTGCAGGGAGGGGCAGACTGTCGATGACCTTTAAAGGTACCTTGCAACCCAAACTCTTCTGTGATTATATGAAAACTTGTGAAACAGCTTTTGAATGTCTGTTCCTGCAGTGGTATCAGAGTATTAGGAACTTCATGTTACCATGAAGTTTGACTGTTGTAAGTAGCGGTTGTGTGGATCCCTTTGGGATCAAATGCATTATGCTACTGCAGTCTCTTATATGATATTAAATCATGATGATTAGTTTTGCATTGAGGGTTTTGTTGGTTGTTTTTTAAATATAATGTGAGAAAAGATTTCTTTATTGCTTTTAGTAAGTTTGCTGCCACAGCTTTTGGATCTTACGCATTTAGTGTGCATCTCAGTATTGTAGTATCTGCTGTAAAATATTAATATTTTACAAAATAATGAATGACCTGGCACTAATGGAAGACTGTGCCAATTCCTAATGCACACAAGGAACTTTTAAAATCTGTCTTATGGTGGCTGTACCTCCAGTTTTCCTTATACTTCAGAAACTTACTAGGTAGCCTGCATCTCCCAACACTTCATTTATCCTGACTTTAAATTGATGCTGTTAATTGTTACTGACCTTAGGAAGTTACTGGACCTTAACAGCTTGTACTCTTTGTTCATACACGTGGCTTCAGTTAGCGTAATGGAGATGATTATAAGCCCTTGCTGTATCCTGGCTCTTGTTCTCCCTGGACAATTAGCTTAACCCCGGTTTTAAAATAAGTCTCCATTTGGAAGCTGAGAAGGTTCTCCTATTTTCCTGGTGATCCTTTGGAGTGAAGTTACTCTTCACTGATTAGAGGCAGTAACTTAAAATATTATTGTTTCATCTTATTGGAGAGTTACAATTTATTTCTAGGCAATAACCAAAGTAGAAGTTGTACTTAAATAAATTTCCATATCTGGCTTTTCTTCTGAAAAAGCTGGTATGTCCGTGTTGACATCGATTGACCCACTTCAATCACTGTCTGTAGGAAATATTAAACTATATATTATCTGACTATGTACTTTATTATCAGGCTGGTACGCAGGATGGTAGGAGTCTGGGATGGGACAAGTTGATCTCAGTCCTACTGTGCTGGCATGTGTGTAACTTCTTAATGGCATCTTCTAAAAGGCAAAGACCAATAATTAAATTTACGGAAGTTACCTAGGATTATGTGGTTATGTGTAATGCTTTCAGTGCCATGGCCCTGCTGAAGTACGGAGAAAGCCTTGTTAACTATTCAAGTCATCCTGCAAAATGGCAAGGGCTGAGGTTGAACAGTCATGGTGCCCAAAGCACATGCTTCTCTGTTCATGCATGTAGCTCTCATTAATGCAGATATTCTCTAGTTTGGGTTGTGGCTACTCTTATGAACCTTTAACAGCTCATTAAAGCACACTTTGGAAGTTGGGGAGGTTCTCCTGTTTGCATAATCTTGGGTTTCCGGATTTCTTAGAAGGGTAGGATCTAGTGAACTTAAATGCTTGAATGTTCTGCCATCACTACTTAGGTATTTGGGAATACCACATTCTATATGGGAAAGACAGCTGTTGCATTTCCTAGAGTGAGGGAGTATTAGCCTGTGACATGATCCTCCCTAATTAAATTGCTTGGCACAGGGGAGAGGAAGATGCCCTTCATTTTTTTGAGTTTCAGCCTATTGCAAAAACAAGGCGAAGTTAAGCCTCCTGTACAAAGGCAGATGTTGATCCTCACCGATGACACTGAAGTTGCCCAGAGGCTTTCCTGGGGCTCTCAGTCTGGATGGGTATGTGTTAGGCCTCTGTCCCTTACTGTTCTCTCACAGCAGCCCTTAATCAAAGCCATTTTTAAGAATTTTGATCAAAATGGTAGGCACCACACATCTTGCTTCCTTAAAAACATATGGATTTAAATTCCTAGGCACCAACATACTCCCTTATGTTCCTCATTTTAGACATCTGTTTCTGTTATTCTTTTGAAACGGTAGTGGTTTTTTTTATTAATGTATTGGTCACCTTAGTTGTATAAAAAGATTACGCTTTGTGCTTGCCTTTTTCCTCAGAAGTGATACAGCACACCTCTTTGTAAGCTCATGTTAACCATGTTTAGCTTTGGCACTGATGAGTAAATGAAAACGTGGGAGCTGTAGGCACACATCTCTCCAGTGAAGCTGTTTACATTCTGTAGTTTGGGATATTATTTTTTTTCTTTGCTATTGTACTGTGCAATTTTTTTGCCTGTTCTAATTTGCCATGACGTGGTCAGTGCTGTTTCCTTCCGGCTGCTTGCAAGCCTGTGGTAGAGATAAGGATACATTTACAGTGCATTTTTAACAAGAAGCTGAAGCTCTGCTTCGTGTAGGAACTCGGGGACTCCCTGGATTGTACAAAGAATTTATTTACTGGTTTAATCTGTTTGACACTGTGGGAATCGAGATCTGGGGCATTTTATTTGCAAAATAACAACTTTGCTAAATTTGAACTCTGTGTGAAGAAAAAAGGTGATATACTTGATAGATCCTACAGCTGAGTAGGTTAGTCTGGGTTTTGTATTTTTACATATATATACCTTATACATATACATTATATACATATAATATACCTTAAAGATGAGAGTTACTAATGAATGTGAAAACTGCATATATGAAGCAAATGAAAAGATGGATTTTCTTTTTGTTAACTTCCTTAACTTTTACTTAGTCTCATGCTTTTTAATATGAAACGCTTTGAAACTGATGTCTTACTTCCTGAAACAGTTTTATTTTTAAGGGAATGAAAATTTGTATGTATTAATCAGTAAAAGTAATACCTCGAAGATACAAAGGTGTCTTGACTTCCTTGGAGTGAGACAGGACAGTTATAGTTTAGATCAAGCTTTATTGTGACTGCTGCTATTTCACATAAGCTAAAGCAATCATTTCTTAATTAAATCTTTTTCATTTTTTCTCTCCACAGTGATAAAGGCTATCAAGGTGGGAAGAACGACTCAGGAAAGGATTTCCCTTGGTTTATTTCCCTTTGAGAAGAGAAGAACCCAGGAGCACCGATGATCTGAGAAATACAAACACTGATACTTGATTCATTTTGTGATCCTGCCTTTCTGCCCACCTGGACCTTGGTGACGCGCTCCATTCTTTCACGTTCAATAACATTTTTCTTCGTATGTGGAGCTGAGACCTGGGAATGAGTTATTATGGCAGCAGTTGTGCAGCAGAATGAGCTTGTGTTTGAATTTGCCAGCAACGTCATGGAGGATGAGCAGCAGGTATGGGACGGTGTAAGAAACCATATTTGTACAAGTTGGTACTAGGAATATTATGAAAATAGGAGGAAAAATGTGGTGTAAAACAAACAAAAAAAAAGGCAAACACTGAGGTCATTATTGTTGCAGCAGATCTTTGTGCTGTTTCAAAAGCTTCCTGTTGCTTCCTGTAACTTGCATGGGCAGAACAGAAATTGGTTGAAGTGTCATAACTTCTGCAGAGACATCCTCCTCCGAAAATGTTTTCCCTGTGTTGCTGATTTGTGCCGGTAGAATCCATCCATTTGTGATGCAGAATTCCCCAAATTCTGGTATTTGACAGTAGTTTTAACCTTCCTAGCGTGCTAGGTTAAAAGTCTCAATAAAAGTAATGGTCGTAATACAGATGACTAGAAGGAACAATCTTCTTTATATAGATTGGTTTCTAAATTGTGTTACTGTATACCGGCTGTTCATAAATAAGCTTCAAAGTAATTTAAATGAGTTTCTTTCACACTGCAGGGAAAATATGTCTGTTTCTATCTGAGGAGCCTCTCGGTTAGGTGTTGATTATTGAAACCACATCCTGTGAGTCCTGAGGCTTCAGTGAAGGATTCCTATTGTAAAAATCAGGCAGCCTCTCTATAGGTGGTAGTTAATAGTAGGATTTTGCATTTATTAACAAGAAAGTAGATGTCTGGGTACTGTGGAGAGACAGTTCTTAAAAGGCTGAGAAGTGCCGTGACAAACTGTTACTCTTTTTGTGAACGTGGAAAGCATTTATCCTCCTCTCTATAATCTTGTCTCTGGGTTTTCTGTATGGCCTAATGTCTGGCTGGGTCAGTGGCCCGTTTCTGCTGTCAGAGTCATGCGATCATTTCAATGAACTGAGTGTTGTCTGTCTAAAGTGCTAACTCAGTTTTGGGTGGAACTAGTAATGTAACTTCCTTCCCTGTATTTTTCCAGAGCTTGTGGTAGCCTGGGGATTTAGATATGGGAATTGCACAAACATAGTAGAAAATGAACCTTATTTATTACCTCTGTTTGGTGTTCATTGCTGGTTTTACTTTACAAGGCAGTGGGAGAGGGGGGAGTTGAAATGGGGTGGGCTACTTCAGCGTGGTTCCTGGAAGGGGTAATGTAAGCAAATGTGGTTTTGCTCGGTTTAGCTATGCGTTCTACTGCTTGCAATTTCTTCAGATGCTCATCTGAAAAAACTTAAAAAATATTAAAGAGCACTCAACAGGGCAGTAAAACTTCCCTAAACCGAGTCTTCACCAGCCCCAGAACAAACTCAGTGTTGGCATTTATCTTGTAGCCCCAGTAAATCCTACTCCAGGTTAAGCCTAAAGAAAGAAGGCATCCTATAGCGTATCCTAAAGGTGATGAAATCAAAGATGCAAAAGGCCAGAGAGAGAGTACATAGCAGAAGATCCATCACTGCAAACAGTCGGATGCCAGCTCCTCTGAAATAACTGGCTTACCTCAGTTCAGGTGTCAAAAATAGAGGTAGCCAGCTAGCTGGCTGCACAAAGGTAGATCTTAAATACTAAATTGTGAAGAGGAATGCTGCATAGGAAAAGCATTGGGAAGCTGGAGTAAGATTTAGCTCAGACAGGGATTTATACTAGGGATTTATACTATAACATTAACCCAAAAAGATTGATTATGTGTATAACTGGTTGATCTGCTTCTTCCAACGTAGGAGCTATTGCTACTCCTGAAGTTTTTCAGTTATGGACAGATGAATTGTATTGAGAGATAGATAACACCGTCTGTGTAGTTTGCAAAAATTTTATCTCTGCAAGTACTCTGTGTTGGTCAAAAGATTTTTTTGAGCTTCATCAGTATTCAGAAGGTGATGCCTTTATACACAGGTGTCAGTTAACTGGTCTTTGGATAACTATTTTTGTGATTCCCCCAAAAGCTGGCATTGAAAGAATTTCGGTACTTTTCTTCTTGTCAAAGCTTTGCCTGGAGCCCTGTTATGCCAAGAGCTGTCAGGACATGGAACAGCTGCGGGGGAGGTTCAGGGTCTAGATGGCAGCTAGGCTCAGTGTTTCTGGGAAGTCATAATTCATGGTTATTTTTATTTATTTTTTTAAAGTCTTGGTTAAACAACTGTAAATTATGAACAGTCCATTTGCAAATGTAAGCATTTAGCCAGTGGCAGATGCCAGTAGGAGGGACTCTATCACGTGGCCCCGTGTGAACAGGAAAGGCTTTCTCTTATCAGCTCTACCCTTCTCAGTTTAGAAAATAATGATTTTTTTTTTTTTTCTTGGAGGGTTCATTTATCGCATTGTTCATGTATGGTGAGGAAGAAATGGGATGAAAATATCCTTGTGATTTTGAGATGGGAAGAAGTGGCTTGCACTTATAACCTGACTGGCTGCTGCTATGTGTCAGAGATCCTGGTTAAATAGACAGTGTGCCCTTTCCCCCCGCTTCCTCTTTTTTGAGAGAGAGACTGCACACGTAAATCTGGGCAGGAGCTCCTACAGGCTTTGGCTGAGTCAGTGCCGCTGCCTAAAACTGCTTTTCTTCATGTCTGCAGCTTCTCCTCTCAATGTCTTTTCATTTAGCCCTTTGTTAACTTACAGTTAGTGTGGTATTTGATCAGGACATTCTTTATTTAAAAAGCTGAATAAAAGCAGCCACAGAGGCTTGATCCATACTAAGAAGTTTTAAATGGTGCCAGGGACAAGCTGAATCATCGCAACCTTTAAATTGCTAGCAGGGTCCCCAGCACGACTGCTCTGTGCTGACAGGTGCTCTCTCAGGTGACTCTGACATGTAGTAACTTGTGCCTGAAGACACCTTCTGCATCTTTGAGGGATGTTTCTCTCTCCCCTTCTTCTGAGGAAGAGAGGTCCAAGCCCTTAGGCAGGGCCATGACTTCTGCACTATCTTCTCATGCCTCGGTTTGCTCTTCCACGTTCCCCGGTGTTGCTGTGGACTTTACTCGGTCAAGGCCAAGATCTACATTTTTTGGCTATTTCTAGCTCCTGCAGAAAGTGTCCCGTCCCCCCCCTTATCCACTTGTAGTTTTATGAAGACTTTCAGAAAATGATTGTGAGGTCCATAACGAGGTTGTCTCCCCAGAAAAGCATCTATCTGCTTCCAGCCTCCCTCTGTGAAACTTGGTAATTTCTCAGATGCTGGCTGTGGGAGCGCCTTTAAAGTCAAGAGGCTGCCTCTGCTGTTGGCACAGGAACCTTCAGCAAGAGAAAACTGAAGCCCATTTTCTAGTCACCAAAGTCACTTTGTCTTGTTTCATTTAGGTTTATTTTTAAAAAGAAATTGCCTGTATTTGTATTTTGTACTTGTATTGGCCAGTATTTGTCTTGGTTTCAGCCAGGATAGAGTTAATTTGCTTCATAGAAGCTAGTGTGAGGCTGTGTTTTGGATTTGGGATGAGAAAATGTTGATAATGTGCTGATGTTTTGAGCTGTTGCTGAGCAGTCAAGGACAGTCCAGCTTCTCGTGCTGGCCTGCTGGCCAAGGAGGCTGGGGGTGCACGGGGAGCTGGGAGGGGACACAGCCAGGACAGCTGACCCAGACTGGCCAAAGGGATATTCCCTACCATATGACATCATGGTCAGTGTATACAGCTAGGATGAAAAAGGAGGAAGGTGTAGGGGGACGTTGGGAGTTAATGATGTCTGTCTTCCCAAAAAAACATTACACGTGATGGAGCCCTGCTTTCCTGGAGATGGCTGAACACCTGCCTGCTCATGGGGAGGGGTGAATGGATTCCTTGTTTTGCTTTGCTTGCGTGCGCAGCTCTTGCTTTACCTATTAAACTGGTTTTATCTCAAGCCATGAGTTTCCTCACTTTTACTCTATCAATTCTCTCCCCTGTCCCACCGTGGGGGAGTGAGTGAGCAGCGGCGTGGTGCTTAGTTGCCGGGTGGAGCTAAACCACGACAGTATTGCAAACCTGAATTCTGTTGCTCAGGTTTTTTTCACTGAGGTTTCTTTTGCTTCCACCCCCTGCCATGTAGCTTTTCCCCGCTCTTATCTATCACATGCTTTTCTTCCCACCCATCACTCACTTGCACAACATTTATTCCACACCAGTTAGACAGTAGTTACCATATTCCTGGGACAAGTTTTCTTCCTTAGAGGACTTGAAGTACTGTCTTCTCATACTGCCACAGCAGAAGAAATCCTCTTCCTTATTTTCCATTTCCACAACGAGGATGGTGTTTTGATCTTCTGTCAGTTTGTGACAGCCGAAGAAAAAATTCTCAAGAGAAAAAAAGAAACACCTTGTCAGCATGTCAAACACCCAAGAAGAATTTGAAAGCAGGAAGGAAGACTGCTGTCTTTGGGCCCTGGAGGAGGGCAGCGTTCAGTTTTCAAGGGGTCATGGAGCATGACTGTTGCTTTCAGGGACCTGCTTACGGGACCTTCCATAGACTTCAACATCTGTCTGAAACTTTGCACCCCAAATTGTTTAAGGTCAGTCTACAGGACTGGTTTGTAGATAAGCTACAGTGATGAGGAATTTGGTGTCTAAGACTCGGGAAAATTTCAGCAGTAGCTCAACTTTATGTGTCCAGCAGACATGGGAGATGCGTTGAAGCCAAGCCAAAGTTTTGGTGGAGGTAGGGTGTCATATTTTAGCTATATTTTGCACAAGAAAGATGAAGCAGGCAGGAGGCAAAAGGGAAAAAATATACAAATTGTTCTTCTATGGGTTTATGTATTGATTGCTTGAAAATCGTTGCTGACACTAATTTGGGACTTTTTTTTAATTTTAGGATACTTTGCACTCTTCCTTTCTGTTAGTGCATGCAGAACCACCTTTGTATTAGAAATAAATACTTTGTGATCTCGCTATTAGAGAGGTAATTTAATTTGTCTTAATTGAATCACTACTTTCTAGTCATTCATTTAATGTTTTACCTGTGTGTAATTCTCATTACACACAAGCATCAAAGGGAGCCGTAGTAAACATGGGCTCTTCTGCAGTTCTCAATGTGTACAAAGTTAGTTCTGTGTTCTACAACAACAGAGCTCCAGGAAGCTTTAGCCTGGCTCTCAGTTGGGATTCAGGTGCTTTCAATGAAATCAAGACCATTATAGAAGTACTGAGGTGAGATTTTTACCTCTCAACAGTCATATCTACATCAGCATACATTAGTAGTAGCTTCTAAAACTGAATTAAATGCTTGCTAATGAAATCATAACCAATTGCAAATATTGTACAAAAAAGTGATAAGTTTCCACAAAAATGCATTTCACATTAGATTTGTTTGCAGTTGCGTGAAAGCTTTTCTCTCGGAAAGCATATTATATATTTGTTCCAGCCTTTCCGTCTCGCAACAGTGGCAGGAAAGAAAATCCATATGTTGTACCTCAATAATGTTTGAGTGGGAAGTAGGTGTAACAATGGTTTCACAATAGAAGGCCACAAGAAGTGATAATTACTCTGACTCTTCCAGTTCAGAACTTATTAATTTATTAATTTAAAGAAAAACACATTTAAAGTGTCTTACCACGTGTGAATGCTTTTCTGTTCGTCTCTTCTCTTTTGGAAGCGTAGTGTGTCAGCAAGCTCCTCAGATGATCCGGTGGCGAGTTCAAGCGATGAGGTGTTCCTCTGCCCATGGGGGTTTCTCTGACTGTAGACAGGCACAGTAACTGTGTCGGAGGATGTATATGATGGTTGTTTCTGGACATGGTCAAAACACAGTTTAACCTTGCAGAGCAGATCGTATCTGATCATATAGATCAAACCAACTGCTGCTGAAATGCTTGACAGCAGCACTAGTCAGTACCATGGGAAACGTTTCAGGCGGTGGTGAAGTATGTTTTAGTAACATAGGGATGCTTGGGCTTCTGTAATTGGGTTTCAAACCAGAGTGATGAGCAGGGTGTAATATAAATAGGGCTTTGAGAAACTGAGCTGGTAACATATGACAATCAACTGGTTTTATCTGTTTCATTTATTGTTCTGAAACCCTTTTTTAATGACTTGTTCCCACTAAAAACTAACAGCAGTGCTGAAGGTGGTTTGGCTTCATGGACGCCAAGTCAGTGATGTGAGCGTCAGTCATTAGAGAAGGATGCTGTTGAGCCAGAGTACTTTTTTTATCCAGAAGAAGCTAATGTGAGGCTTATCCTAAGCACAGGCAACTCTATATGTTGCTGCAGAAGATGCATCTATTGAGCTGGTGCAACAGCAGAAGCAGGGAGGAAGGAGTGCCGCGATTCGAAGATGTGGCAGGAAGACAGCTGGCCATTTGCCAATGACCGTGATAAGAGATGGACACCTCCATCAGAAATACACACCCCTATGCCTCCACCCTTTTATAGTCCATGGAGAGGAATAGGCGTATTTAGGGCATGATTTGTCCTATTGTAGTACAGGAGCCTAAAACTGGGCAGGGAAATTGTGCCCTAGAAATACCCCTTTCTCTCTGTTGGCTCTGAAGGAAACCTGGGGTTCCTAGCTCAAGTCCAAGTGCCTGTACCACAGCTGTCTGAAGTTAAGTGAGATGAACTTCACCCTTAGTGTCTAGGAACTACAGCAGGATGAGAAGACTGAAGTCTTTATATTTGCATCTTCCCTACCCATAGTTTTTACAGCAGAATACTGAACAGGTACTTGCAAAGCAGGTGACAGGAGCCTGAAGAGAGTGCTGTATGTAATCCTTTTTAAAAAAATTTTTTTTTCAATGTAGTTACATGTGTGGGTGTACAATATATGTAACTTATATCCAAAAAGTTATATACTGTAGAATATTACTGAAATTGAGGTATTTAAACTATTTTTAGAGCATGAATTGTACCTCAGTAATGAGGCTGTAATGGATCATCTTCTAGTTTATGGAACATATTGTTGACAATAAAACTTTTTTTTAATGCATACAGTATTTTATTTTTCTTCTCTCTTTACGGTGCTTTAACTTTTTTATTGATGTGGCTTTTATTTAATCAAATCTATTTGTTAATTCTTGCCTGGAAGCAAATACAATTGGGGATGTTGGGGTCAGTAAACAAACAGGATGCACAATGTGAACACGAGGCTTTCTGAGGAACAGCGAGGACCTCTTGGCCACCAATAATTCCTGGTTTCTCAGCCCCACCAAGACGCAACCTTGCACAGAGGTGGCCAGAAAGGTGTGGGGTACAAGCTGTCCCATTATTTGACTCGATACACGCCCATTATCTGGCAACATGATTGCACAAGAGGGCTTTAACTGGTCTGCCCTTTGTTCATTTTTATTGATCTCCTACCATGTTATTCTGTTTTGAAGCTTATGTTTGGTACAGCAGGTAGGTTATTCGTTGGGGTTTTTTTGCTTTTGGTTTTGTTGGGGTTTTTAGCAGACTGTCCATGATAGAAGCCCGTGGAAATACTAGTTTTGTTTCTTAATTCTTCCTTTTTTCTTGATTGCCCTTTACCACAGTTGTTGCTAAGACATGTTTTACAAAACACAGAGCAATTTAAAGTGGTAACTACCGCCTTTTAAAACTTATAACTGCATTTTCTACTTTCAGTACTTACATTCCAGACTCTTCCCTAGGAGAGGCTTACTCCCAGGGCCGTTGTCTGTGTTGAGCCAGTAACTCTGATACAATTTTCCATTGGTAGCGGTATGTGTCGTGGAAAGATAGTGAGACATGAGCAATCCCTGAGCAAGCTCATAATCATATGGTGGTGTTTGGCTTTTTTGTGTGTGTGTGTGTGTGTGTGTGTGTGGTTAAATAAAAAAATTGCTTGATCTGTGCGTATCCGTGCTCTTCTGTGGAGGGTGAGACCAAATGTTTCTCAGCAACATGTTATAGCAACTTTTTGGTTTGTTTTCTTGTTTTCAAGCTTGCCACAATGATAATGCGATTTATTTTTATTCTGAGGATTACACTCGACTTTCTTTGAGCCTGCTCTGCTATCATCAGCTATGACTTTCTTCCTGCAAATGACATTTTAAAAGACTTGCTTTGAAAAATACAGTCTCTGTAGTAAATGCTATTTTCTGAAAACTTCTTCCTGTTGAATGGTTGCCTTTTCAGAGAGTGTGCATCTTATTATTGTTACCGGTCAGCTTCATTTCTGTTTTTCCAGCTGCCTCTTTCCTTCTGTGTCTGATGCAAAATAACTATTGAGACAGAAGGATGATGTCTGAAAGCAGATTTAGGAAGGAAAGTGGTGGAGAGAGTAATGTCAAGTGCCTAAATCCATAAGAATTAGAGAAGGAAAGTATTATGGCACATATATCAAACACTCTCTGTTACACCCCTTGCTCTTCTAGCAAGTGTCCCTTAAAATAGTGGTCTTCTGCTAGTGTCTCATGGGAAACTTGGTTCCTGTGAGAGCTTTATCCAGCCCAACCAGCCGTAGGACTCCTCCACCCCCTGCTTGATTGGAAAGAGCAAAAGATGAAGGTGCTTGCAGCAAGTTGCTTGCCCAGTAGCATTGCTAGCAAAGTTTAGCATTTACAGTGCTGTGCAGCTCCTCTGTATCATCAGCTTTTATGCTGCAAAATAGTGTTGTGGGACTCTGGTATTACTTACTGGAGTAAAGTCTATGTACTAGATACTACAATGATGCCTCTGGCCCATAATGGGACACTGGTTTTAGGTGCTAAAAATCATCTCATTCTTTGGTACTCCCTCCTGACGGTCTAATATTCAAGTGATGTAGTATAGGTCTCTTGAAGTATACTAATCAGTAAGTGGTTAGATTGGACATAGTCTAACAACCTGTATTTCAATTTTCTTTTTTTCTACTCCCCAGCTTGGTGATCCATCTATTTTTCCTGCTGTCATTGTGGAGCATGTTCCTAGCGCAGACCTCCTGCACAACTACTCTGGCTTAACCTGCGTGGATGAACCTAGCGACATGATCACTGAGAGCTCTCTGGACGTCGCAGAAGAGCAAATCATAGAAGATGATGATATCACCCTCACAGGTTGGCAATAAAAAATTTCTGTGCCATGTTGTTGCGCAGAGATGGCTGTGGTTAACAGTGGAAAAAAGCTTAATGACAAAAAAAAACCCCAGGCAACGAAATTACAGTAGTGTTGAATGCTGTTAATTCTGTGCAAAACAGAGAAAATGGCATTAATACCATTAGCAGGTGGCTTGCAATCCCAGCTGCACAGCTGATAATGGTGAAGAGTTTCATCTATCAACAGGGATTAAGATGGAGTCCTGCTCAGAGTACTGACAAGACTTTTCTTTGTTCTTCATAAGATTTGTTTGCTCTTATTTAATGATTGGTACGTACCTAAGTAAACATACATACCAAAAAGCAGGAATCTGCAGCAATACAGATGCACTGCTTTTAGCTTCCAGAAGGTGTATAATTAGTCATAAAATGTGCACGTGTGCAAGTGTGGCTTACTGGTGTAAGTATGCCCAGCATAGTATTCATTTGGGATCTTTAATAATGATTAACACCTAAAATACAGATGATCGCTGTAAATTCTGGTAGAAGAAGTAGCCCTAAAGAGAAAACAATTCTCAAGAGGAAAGCTCGAAAATATGTCACTTTTTTTTTGTTTGTTTTTTAAAAACAACCCCTTCAAATGCATGCATTTGAAGCATTTTTGCAGAACAAGTCTGAAAGGTGGGGTAGATAGTTCACAGACTGGGGATCTGTTTCTGTGTCATCTTCCAGCCATTAGGCTCCACACCTGGACTGTCTCCAGGGTTGGAGACAGATTGCTGGTTTCAATCATGCTTTTGACATTATTTCCAAAGGCATACTGTGATACAATCTTTTACCACCAAAAGCAAAACAAAAACTCAACAAAACTTGACATGAAGAGCAGTTCACAGGGTAAACTGACATGAGTTGTTCTCAGTAAATGGTTTTATCTGATAAAAATGGTTCTTTTTTTTTTTCTTAGCAGTGCATTATTTGTGAACAGGCTGTGATCGTACAAATAAGCTAGCTGATTATTCAAGGTTTTACGTACTTAAATATTATTTCAAGTTCAGACCTCTTGCCAACTATTCACTTGCTATTCATATTAATTATTCACACTGCAACTGGCATTTCCTCAGTGTGTTACTTAAGCACCACTTAATGTGGCTGTGTGAATTTTTCATAGCGGATCGTTTTTATGAATCCATATTCACTGTAATATATTGTGTGTGAATTTTTACTTGCATGAGTAATTGTGAAACTCCACTTTTGTGAATGCTCTTGTTAACATTTTTTTGTTGCCGGTCACATGAGAAGGGGTTGCAAATTGCTGCCAAAGACTGAAAATATGTAATCCATGTAACCGATGGTGTCCAAGGGTTTCTGGGATACTTCGGAGGCAGACAAGTACGGTATTGTTCCCATCATCCATTGTAGTTCAAGCAATCTGGTTTTCTTTAAAGGCAGAGTCCTTAGAAAACCAGAGCTGCCACGTTGCAGAGATTATTGTTGTGAAGGAGATGTTAACTAATTATCAGTTTCACACTCTCCATCCCACTAGCTACCGTGCGTGCTGTGTGTTTCCTTGGGAAGGAAAATGCCTGGTTTTGCAGTGCTGGATGAGCCCAGGCCGGGCAGGGACCAGCACCGCCGCTGAAAGCTCCCGCTCAGGATGCGAGGCGGGTAGCACTAGCAGCTCAAACCCCGGGTTCTGGCAGGGAGCTATTCAGCCTGACTCGAGGGGGCAGAATTTGGGGGCCCAGGGGTGCGAAGGCACCCCACAGGAGGTGAGAAGAGGACACTGGGGAAGGAGCCCCCCGTCACCTCCCTGCCCGCTGCAGGCAAGCATCGGCTGTGGCCGCGGCTGCCTGCTTGAACTGCGGGGCTGCCCTGGAGGAGACCCGTATTGAGCATGGCTTGCCATAGGCTGCCTCTGAAATGGGGCTAATCGTAACTGAGATTTCCCACCTACTTTATTTTTCAGCTGCTTTTTTTTCCTCCCTTCTTTGAAGTTCCCTTCTTGATTCCACACACACCCCCCCCCATGGGGTGTGTTTGGTCTCAACAGTGAAATGCGTTGTTTTGCTCTTTGAAGTTTGTACCAGTCACTTCCACGTTATGCCTTTGAGAAAGGATCAGACATTATAAAGACTGCACTAATTCCACGTTAAAATATTCATAAGACTGAAGTTCACAGCAAAACAAAACTGAAACTGCCATCATTTGCGACTAAACGTTACAGAGAAATGGCTGCTTAATACGCAGGATTTGGTTTGGGTTTTTTTTTAAAGTTACCAGTTTTTCAGTACTGTTTTATGACTCCATCATATGTTAAGGTTCTCTTTTCTCCTAAACTAACAGAAATGAGCAGTAGGTCTGAAACTGAAGCAATTAGTTTTTAGGGATCTATCTGCAGAATAATGGACGCTCGTAGGGTTTTCCATCTGTAGGATGTAGCTTCAGCGCTTCAAAACTACAGCTATTGCACATGGGAGATTATTTACCTGTAGTATAAATTATAACCTGCAGAAAATTACAAGAACAGCATCTGTGTCATGTGAAACCCTGATGAAAGATGGATAACAACCAGCTTTTTAGTTATATTAATGCTCACGCTTTAATTAATGAATAGGCAAACTTGTCTTATCACTCTCCTCTTTAAAAGCACTTTTCCCTGGAAAATCTGCGATGGCAATTTATATGGTCAGTTTGTTGCCAGTATTATGGGACTTTAAATTTTAAACTGGAGCATTTGGCTTTGAATGAAGTTTTATCTCTAAAGAAAATATTGAATTGTAGGGTTTTTTCTCTGAAAAATACAGGGGATAATGTTTTGTGCAGAGTAAATTCTAGGCCAACTTGTCAGATGGTACAATTTGCTACACTTTACTTACCTTCTTAACGTAACTAACTGCAGCTGTAAGATATGTAGGAAGGAGGAACTAATTGGATTATGTAACTTCGTGAAAATATTTTTTAAGTTGTTGGTTTTTTTTTTTTAACTTTGCTATGTCTGGCCATTTAGTTTAGAAAAATAACAGTTAATCAAACTCTGCCATTTTCTGGTTCACCTGTTCTAGCATTGTTCTAATGGGATCAGGGAAGCAGCCGCACTGAGACAGTTTGGGGCGGTGAGGGAGAAGGGACAGAAAATTTGTGCTTAGATGCCCCGTGCCCTAGTCTAATTCAGGAGCATGGAAGTATGTGTCTTCATAGATCGATAACAGTGCTTAATAACCAGTTCGGAAGTTATTTTACAGCATTTGGCTTGTACATTGGGCGAAGCTTTAGCATTCGTGGCACAAGCCAAGCTGGTTCAGGTAGAAGAATGAAGGCAAAGAGATATTAGGTGCTGCAGTCCCACACAAACCCATCTTTGGTGATCATTTATAATGGTTCAGAGAAATCCAAACGAGTAGTTACGTGGAAACTGAACTTCATAGTGTTAATCCGTGAGGATTTTGAGTTGATGAGATGACAATTGAAAAAAAAAAAAATGGGTACAGATTCAGTTACTTCGTAAAGAAATTATGCACTGCTGCACGTAGCATCTGGTTAAAAACAGCGAGGGTTTCCCGTATAGCTCCCCAGTGAGATAATTTTCCTTACAAATGTTAAAGCCTTATTTAAAAAGGAAAACGAAGGGTAATGTGTAGGTCTCCTGAAATACCTTTGTTCTTAAACTCTGTTTTCCAGTGTCAGCTAACAGTCAGCTCAGAGTTGATCCTAAAAAGCAATCGCTTACGTTTTAACAGCCAGCTATTCTGCAAAAGGGGGCTCCGTCCGTGTGTAATGGATCTCTTTCTACTTTCAGCAACGATAGATTTCTTCTGGTGACACTTTGAAGTTCTGTGGTCTCTGTTTTTGTCTGTAGTAAAACCAGCAGTGAATTTAAACACAGCTGTGACTAGCACAGCCCTTATCTTGGCCTGGACGAGGACTTGGCATTGCCTACTCTCCGGAGCTGCCGGCCACTGGGGCAGTGACAGGAGTGAGAGGGGACCAAAAGCAGTGTAAAGCTCTCAAAAGAGCCGCAGGGCAGGAGCAGGGAAAGCAGGACTTTGGACTGAGGCAGGGAGCTTGCAGCATGAGGCATAGTTTCTTTCTCCACCAGGTGAGAAGAGCAAAAGCTGTGTTCGGGCAGGCCTCGCACTAACGGCACATGCTGATTCATACCAAACCCAGATTCCCAGCAACTGGGCTGTAATTAGCACGCAGGTAGAGGCTTACATTTGTGGCTTGCTCAGATAAACAAGAACTTGTAGAGTACCCTGGGAAAAAAATGAAGTTACTTTTGGGTGTGGTTCCCCCACCCCTTTTTTTTTCTCTCCGACCCCCTTTTTTTCCTTTTTCCTTCCCTCCCTCTTTTTTCCTTTTTTTCTTTTGAAGTTTCTACCTATTTAAGATACGATTTGAAATCTGATGCTTCTCCGAAATTGTGCCCCCCCATTCTTTCAGCTCTGACTTTGCCAAATTGTAACAAATAAACTATTTCATCCCAATTCTTCTTAAATTTGTGACTGTATCATAACTGCCAGTGGTTGGAATATCTTTCTGTTAAAAAAAAAAATCTCATTAAGAGAAAAACTGAAATAATGGACACCAGCCTGCCTTTGGTAACTGAGTTGGTTATCTCCGAGAGCTCTGTCTCAGGTGATGCCAATTGGCATCTTGCTGCTAGTAGGACAGAGAGGTGGTGCTTGATCTCCTCTGTGCAGTACCCCATACCTTGTTTGTTTTAGCTCTTGAGTTCTTGTCATTCAACTTGCTAACCCAGCAAAACGCCAGAAACTTTTTCGTCCATTTTGTAAACTAAATTGTCTCGCTGCATGATCAAAAAAGCTTGGGAGCCTGGCTTGTGTTAAGTGACAGGAGTTTGGATCATGAACTGGGGCAGAGATCATAGAATCACAGAATCCCTTAGGTTGGAAAAGACCTTTAAGATGGGAAGAAGAACCACAGCCCTTGGTTTTTCAGCAAGAGGGAAATACTAATTTGGCTCAAACCACCTTGTGAAGTCATCGTCTAACAGGAGGCTTGAAGGGTCTTAGCAAGGACATTAATGTGGTTAAGAAACTTATTTTTGCCATTCTGTGTCTGTGGATAGACAGATAGCTGGCATTCCTTACATTTTTTGTGAGCATCAAATTATATTAATTTCTATGTTTATTTATATGACTATTACAAGTTCCTTTCATTAGCCTTGGACATGGATGGTTAATTTTTAGCCATATGATGTAACAGTGATGTAAAGTTGGTGACCTCTGCCTTTCCTGCCATCAGTCAGAGTGAAGAATTGACTCTGCTCCGTCACCTTAGCACCTGAAAGCAGGTGGAAGGGTTTGCTCCTCATACAGCTGTTGCTGAGGAAAGAGCAAACAGTGGCTGCTCCTTCCTCCCTGCCCACAGCACTGGGCACCAGGGGTACCACTGCTGGCGTTTCAACTGGATGTGGCAGCATAAACCAGCCCCGCTCAGTGGCTTCGGCTGAGCTGGATCATGGCAGGTTACCTTCCCATCCATCCAAACACCACCAGAACTGATGACAGCTGCTTTGGCAGGGCTGTGTGCCTATGTTTAGGGTGACATCCTCGTTGTGGTCTTCATTATACTACTAGATGGTATGGAAAGTTCTCATCCAGCCAAAACCTAGAAACAGGAGCCATGAAGTCAGCACAGCCGGGCCAAGCGTGAGTGTGCCTGCAGACTGCATGGGCTCTACTTGGTTCAGACTCCTCCTCAGCTGGCCAGCCATTCTCTCGGGATGCTTGTCGGCTCATGGGGCTGAGATGCCCTGTGGCTGAGCTCCTGAGCCTGCAAGCCACACAACAAAAGTGTCAGCAGTTTGCTGCCCTGTCTCGCTCTATTCCTCTATCCCAAAGCAGTCCCTACTCACTACCTCCCCTTTTCACGCTGTCATCTTCCCCATCTCTGCACTTCTCATTTCTTAAGCCTGTTTGGAGATGTCAGCCAGAAGGTGCAGATCCTGAACTGTCTGAATGTCTGCGCAAGACGTGGCGGGGTCGGGGGGAGTCCTGTAGACAACAGATTGAGTTGCTGTGCGGGTCAGGGTTCCCAGCACCCATCTACTTTATTCTGTCTTAGCCTGAGCCTCTGACCCTTGGAGCATGGTAGGACACAAGTCAAGGAAAAATCCAGAAGGTAAGGGAGATTCTCCTCAGCGCCATGTGCTGCCTGCAAATCACAGCTGGGTGGAGGAGGTAGGGCTGATGTGTGAGTGTCTGCATTCATCTTTCCCCTCTCCTAATGATACGATTGCTGAAGTTGTAAACATTTGGGGTAAAACTGGGTTTTTATTGTTTGGTTATTTTTTTAACTGTGTGATTGTTTAGTGCTAGTGAGCTGGGTGCTTTGTTGTTACTGTGATATTTTGATTTCTTTTTTTTTTTTAAGTATAGAAATTCTGGCATAATTTGCTTTTATGCAAAGAAGAAATGTTCCAAGGTCATTGCATTGTGTTCTGTGGTGCATTTTTGCTTGCTCTGTCAGCCTCCCTTTTTTTTTTTTTTCTTTTTCTGGTGTGGTGTTTTTTTTTTTTTTTTTGTGACTGCCCCACCCCAAATTCCTCAAAGCTAAACAGGGAGAGAGGGCGTGAAGCTGACTTATTACAGGACTGAGAAAGTAACTGAGGTTCATTGGTGTCCCAGGGAGGGGAATACTAATGCAGCCATCTGTACTGCCTTGATAGATACAAGTGAATTCCCCAACGTAGCTTCACGTTTGTGTCAAAGTGTAAGGAAGCCTGGCTGGTGCATTTCCATCCAACAAAAAGTAATTTCTAAAAGAACGTGTTAAACAGTTCTAAAGGTTTACGGTACAAGGTACGGGAACTAACATCTAACTTATTTGTCATGCTACAATTATTTTGAAAAAAGTCCTCTGTAAAGTTACTCCAGTCAAACCAATATTATCTTCTTGGACAGCTGCTGTTTTGCAAAATGATATTTTACTGGATTTTTGTGTGTGTATATAGCTTCAGATGACCTCAGTTATAAATGAATGCCCAAGAGCTTTGGATTTGTCTAATGACCACCCTCATGAGATTGATGAGGGATTCTGTATAGTCCAAATTTTTTAAGTCTGCCAGCCGTCTGTATTGCTTTTTGTGTTTTATGTTTGCTTTCCAATGTGTTCGTGGAGCCTGTACTGTTACCCCTACCTGTAATCCTCATGGATTTGGGTGGTTTAGGATGAAGTTACACCTTTAGATCATATGCACTCTGTAGAAGTTGTGGAATATTTTCTTGTCTGTCCTCCAGGCTAAATGACAGGATAATTTTGGTGAGCATCTCTTTAATTATGGAATTAATTTCCTTTAGACCACCATAAGAATAAATTAGCTATATTAGGTTTTTTTAAAGATACTATCTGGAATATTGTGGTAGTAATATTTCTTAGAGTTCATGGGTGTTGTGTTTTATTACCTGTGCTTGATCAGCAAAGAGAAGGGTTAGAAAGATGAGGCAGAAACAAAGGGTTTGTGTTGTTTTTGTGGTTTTTGCTAATACATGCAATCTGAAAAAAGTAGTGTATTAAACAAAGGAAGTAATTGCAGTGTGCATTTTCACCCCAGCTAACCTGTTACTACTCATCCAGTAGAAGACTGTTTAACACTTTTTATTCCAGAAATGAAATAGGAATAAATATCATGTTAAGCTTTAAGTCCAGTTTGTAGCTTAAGAATTAATTTTTCTCTCTTTTAGTTGAAGCATCTTGTCATAATGGAGATGAAACAATGGAAACAATCGAGGCTGCTGAAGCACTTCTCAATATGGACTCCCCTGGTCCTATGTTAGATGAAAAAAGAATAAGTAAGTCTTTTTATGAAAGCAAATCCCATCTGTATTTGCCTTGTTTATTTATGAAAGAAGGAGGGATTCAATGCAACATCGTTGCATGGAATTGGTAAGATTATTTGGCTTCCAGGTAAACTTTACGTACATAGTTTGGATATCAGAAATCCAGTGTTTCATGCAATGAAGGATTTCATTGCCGTCCCAGAGTTGAACAGGTAAAGGAAGAATAAAAAATTACAGAGGGAAAGTGTGGATGAAGTCAGGTGGTTTAGTTTGTAGTGGTTTTTTTGGCTGATAGAGGATTAGTCTGTTTATGTGGCCAAGATAAAAGAACATACGCTTACGTTTGCAGACTGCCTTAAATATGAATAAAAATGTGTGATCATCAAATAATTGTGCTTTTTGGGGGAGTGGGTTACATTATTAAATTGTTCTATTTTAATAGTGCTTCTGCTTGTATGAAATGTTGTCAGCACATATATTCCATTATGAACAAGCCTTCTCTCCCATGAAGACCTTAAGTGTCATAGTTTTACTTTTATTCTATGTTTTAAATTTTTTGGGGGCGGGGTGGGGGGAAGCTTTTAAAAGACCTTGTAACTGTGTGAAAATATTCCTGTTGTCCCTTTCCCTTAAGCAACTATGTTTGGTGCAACTGAAGATGATGATATGGTGGCTCCTATTACACACGTGTCCGTCACTCTTGATGGAATCCCGGAGGTGCTGGAAGTTCACCAAGCCCCAGACCCTTACGCTGAATCACCAGAGACTCCAGAATTTGAACAACCAAAGAAGAAAAAAGGTAAGATGCTACTGGAGAAGAGCAGCATGGAGTAGGAGAGCAGTCTGGAACCATTCTGGGTGTCAGGTCAAAATAACTGAGTGGGCTCAGCTAGAAATAAGAGAGAAAGTGTTTTCTTACTGGGTAGTGTGAGCACAGATACTGGTGCTTAGATACTAATGATGTTGGAGAGGTAGCAATGATGGCTTATCCCACATGAAACATGAATCTCTGCTCGTTCCTATTTAGTTTCTTCCGCAGAGCAGAATTGCAATACAAGCTATACAGCTTTTGTTACTGTGAATCCTGAAGTACTTTAGTTAGCTCTTACTTAGCTTCAGCTAAAGATACTTGATCTGTTCAGAATATGGGATGAGAATGCAGAGGGTTTTTTAACTTTTCTCGAATGTGAATGGTTTAATTTTTTTTTTTTAAATAACTTCATGCTATAGTAAGCATTAGTCCTATTTGCAGTAGATAACATTTACACAGTATGCACTGAGTGATGTTCCACTGGAGTCGGTGCTGTGCCAAAGAGTAATGAAGTGGTGTTAGTCCTTCTGCTCCTATTTTCCCATCCTGCCTCTGTGTGGACCCCATCAGAGCTCTTGAAGCTGATGTGTACAGTGGAAAAGATACATGCAGTACAAGCAGATGGAAGGTGCTGTTGCAAGAAATTAAAAAAAAAAAAAGAAAAATAAACCAAGAGATTTATGTTTCTGGAAATAATCCTAGGGTTGAGTCAGAGCATTAGGGCTTTGACAGGTTCCCCTGTGGAATAAAAGCCTTCCGGAACAGGGCTCCTGCTACCCAGCCATTGAATGAGAGTCCATTTTTGCTGCTACTTTTGCTGCTGCTTCCAAATGTTGGGAGTTGTTATTTGTGAGAGACAGCATATCAGTCTGTGGAGATCTGGGGGAAGCCTCCTGAGCCCTGAGTGTGTCACAGGGTCTCGTGGGGTTGGGTGTGGGTCAGGAAGTCTCCAATTCCCGTAAGAAAGCTGAACTGAAACTGCTGTGGAGGAGAGCTTTACCAGCAGCTGCCCTGAGAGTGCTGCTGGGGAAACTACCGTGCTGTGCACACTACTGTGAGATAACCAACTGTAAGAGGATTTTAAACTGGAGGTTTTTTTTGGTTGTGTAGGGGTTTTTTGTTTGTCTTTTTTTTTTTGTTCTGTTCTTTTCTTTCTTCTTCTTTTTAATGTTGGCTGCTATGTGGGTCAAAACAAGGAGCCGCTGTCGGCCAGACATTTAACCTCTTTTATGTAGTGCTTCTACTTACTCCCACTCCTTCCTCCTCCCTAGCTGTAGGTTTGAAAACCAGTTGCTTCACAGCAAATGTGTGTTTAGTTCTGACAGTTAATATGGGATAGAAAAAAACACCAGAAAAGAAGCATCATCTTAGTGTTCCATTAACTACTAGTTTTCAGTAAAGTTGAGGCTTCATGAGGTAGATGCTATGGTTGTAGTTCACTTTAGGATGATGTGCAGTGTGCGGGTGGGGTTCTTTTGCTTTGTGGGTTTTTTTTTAAAGTGCAATTGTTTCCCTTCCTTTGGTCAGTTTTGTGGCATGGCAAAGGACTCTGGTCATTCTGCCCTATCCATACCACTCATGATTTAATAAATTTCTAGCCTATATAACCCATCGGCTAAACTTACAGGGTCGCATCGTGCAGAGCATTGACAGCTAACTGAGCCAGAATGGCACTGCCAAGTAGAGCTCCTCCAAGAAAATGTTCTTCAGAAGTGATGGGGTGACTTCACTTCCTTTCCTCGTGGGCCTTATAGCTGTGGTGGGAAAGTTGTATCGTCCAAATGTTCAACTCCAAACCCATGTTCAGCATGATGTTTGTACTCATGAATGTCTGAGCACTGACATTCCGAGCTACGGGTCAGAAAGACAGGAAAAACAAAGGGATGTCAGAGGAAGAAACCTGGAAATTTGCTATCCTAATACCTTCAGTCATGTTTTTGCTATGGGAGGTATCTGGCAGTAGGTGGTCACAGAAGTTATGTAACGCATTGTATTTTAGATATATGCATTATATCTTTTTAAACAAAATAAACTGAAAACAGTGCAAGAAAATGTATTGAACTTTTTTTGGTGTGGTATAAAATATTTAATCAGGATGAGCATCTCACTTTCTACATACCATATTAATTTGTAGCATGAATATCTAACCTGAAGTGTTTTTGCAACCATGGAAATAGGAAAGTGGAAATAGCAATTATAAATTCAATTAGCTATGCAAAGTTAGGGTAGCCCCACATAAGACTTAGCTCTTGCACATTCTTCATCCTTCCTCTTTATAAAATTCTCTCCTAAAAAGGAGTTTAGTGATGTACTCTGAAAGGTAACAAACTCATGCTCTATTGAGCCAAAGGAGGAAGTGTGCTAATGCTTGACGTGCTTTCAGAAATACCTTCTTTTAAACAAAGGAAGCATATCTTGTGTGTCTCTAAACTGTGTTTTTGATGGTATCAGTCAGTGCATGGAGATTATAGCTCACAGTGTAGTCTAAAACCATCATCTTAAGTATCTCTAGCCCAGATACAGAGCAGTAACGTCAGTACCTTTCTGTAAACGAGTTTCACATTTTTCACTGATTTCTAATTTTGAGTGGGTTTCTGGTATTGTCCAAACAGGATGTCCCACAGTAGTCTAGGCTGAGGTAAGAAAGCCTAGAATTGCTGTAGCTGTAGCAGTAGTATTCATATTTAGTATCTTAGGTTATCCCTGTTCAGAAGTGCATAAATTACATGTGATCGGTACTTATGTTACCTGAAGTTGACTAGCAGTAGTTCAGTCATGACCTAATTGAGCCCTTATCCACTTCATTTTCTTTTAAGACCTGATCTCATTTGGACACAAGGTAATTAATTGCATCAAAGTAATACCCCCCCACTCCTTAATGGCATACATTTACACCTGTACAAGAGGGGAAATGAGGTGAGCACCCAGCAGAGTCTTCCCATGACACAACTCTGAGGGGAAAAAAGCACTTAGCCAAAGTTACCCTGAGGGACTTCTTGTGCAGTAGAAGCTGATCTATAGAAGAGTGACTTCATCTAGACATGTTAGGGGAAACAGACATTTCTGCAACAAAGCTGCTGAAAACATACTCTAGTAGTTCTTTATCTAGTTTCCTCACTGTAGCGCTCTCAAGTAGCTATCCCTCCTCACCCATGCCCTGTCAAAAAAAAGCAAGAGAAAGAAAAAGGTGCAAAGGTGGACTTAGCAAGACTGCTAATGTCAAAAGGCAAGTGCTTAAGTTTTTCTTTAGATCTTTAATTATGACAATATGTTATATGGACTAGAAACATGTTTCTCTGAGTCCTCTGTCTGCTTGATCTATTTTGCCTCTCAAAAGAGCAAAGGTAGTACGTGAATAATTCAGGTATTTTCAGTGTCCTAAGGGGACACTGCAAAACCTGATAAGAGAAATTTTTATTTTGTAAGAAAGTTCTGAAGGTTTCTGATTAATTACATTACGTGTAAAAGCTGACATTGCAGGGAATGAGAACTACTGAAGGAATAGGTTTGAGGTTTTATACTGAAAAGTACTTTGGCATGACTTACATTTTTTTACTCCACTTACGTTTAGGTAGTTGATTTTTCAACATTTTCAAAGCAATGCTCTTCATTCTTGTCATCAGTTGTAACTAACTTGTTCCTTTCAGTCTTCCTCACCAGATTGAGCCACCGTGCTTATGACTTTAAAAACTGGTGTTTTTCAGAGTCTGTTACTGGTTCTGCTGGTCTTAAGCAAACAAGTGACTTTCCTTTACCTGTAGCCACTGTTGAGAAAGGTGTAAAAGAGAATTGGACTGAAAAATGTTTTCTTCACATGATAGTATAGTATGCTGCTGTCAGTGGAGCCTTCCAGTCTATTAAACAAACAAACAAACAATCTTGTTTTATCCCTAAATTCCATTTTGGTGATGAATGAACAAGATAGTGCTCTGTATTTTAGCTAGCTTTTGCTGTTAAAACTCTTGCCCACAGTTAATAGCTTATTCTTCTCACCTCTTCGAAGTGCTCTTAAGAGTACATAAAAAGCCATAGAAAATTCCAAGGTACATGGACTTCGGAAAAGTGAGGATAATCTTTGTTAGAAGTACACTAAGAGCGTAGGGGGACCAGTCCTGCTGTAGAAATTGGAAAAGTTCAGCATCTCACTAGGTGTAAGTGCACCTTACTAGAAATCGAATCCTCTTTGCATTGGGGTGACAAATCTCTTCCCTTTTTAGGTCCTTGTTCTTCTTTATTTTGTTGTTTGTTTTTTTTTTTTTTCCTAAGCTGCAGTTGGCTTACTGGTGGTTTATTTCAGGGAAGAAGCCAAAACCATCTCGTCCCGAGTCCCCTACTACAACTCCAAACATATCTGTGAAAAAGAAAAACAAAGATGGAAAAGGTGAGTCAAAGAGTTGTCACTGAAGTTTTC
Source organism: Phaethon lepturus (assembly GCF_000687285.1). Lineage (NCBI taxonomy): Eukaryota > Metazoa > Chordata > Aves > Phaethontiformes > Phaethontidae > Phaethon > Phaethon lepturus. Next base: position 20,753 of record NW_010561181.1, on the reverse strand, counting down.
ATAAGAATATTGTTTCAGAGTGACCTGGAGACAGAAATGTCTGTGATGTAAAAATAAAATGTTCACTAGCTTTCTTGTGATGTAAAACCAGGTCTTATGCTCAGGGGTAGTTTACATCTTAAGGCAAGTAGAAAATCAGTGCGTGAGATTTCTTGGTGAAATACCCAGTTCCTAGGGAGGATAAAGTATTTGTCACTTCAGTTGCAAGGGTTCTTGGAAACTCTTCAACTCCCTGCAGAGGCTGCTGTGTTTTGAGTGAAGTCTTGGGGAGCGCTTTGCATTGTATTAGAGTTTCTTGGGCTGTGGTTATTTTGACAGATGATCTTTGAAAACGTTTTCCATCTCTGTGTGTCTAATTCTGCGTGAGGAGCTAATCAAGGCTGCCACTTGGCAGGAAGCACCAAGCCCTGAATTTTGAAGAAAGTTGTAACGCAGCTTGAAGACTTGGGCAGAAAATTTGGGGTTTTGCTACTTCTTTCATTCCTCTTGTGTTTAAAAAGAAGAAAGAAAATCAGTACCGCATAGCTGATACAAATCATTTCCTCCAGCCTGAACTCTTCTGTAGTGCCTGTCAGTTTTGTCAGCAGCTCGGTTGCTTTGCTGTTGGGTCCAGCGCGCACACTCAAATGGCAGCCTGGTGCCCCGGTCCCCACCAAGTTCTGCTGCGCTCAGCCAGAGCTGGAAATGAGCCTCCCCGGTGTCACCACAAGTGCCTGCACACACGCCTAGGGACTGATGTGCTCGCATGTGTGCAGTACTTGCCAGGAGAGGAGCCCAGCCAAACCTGGAAAGTGGTGACACAAGAATGTCAAACTCTCTTGAAATCAGAAGAATCACTACACTGAGAAATTAGTATGAGCGGGTTGTTTTTTTCTTTCGATGAGGGGTTTCCTGCAATAACAGGAAATAAAAACCTGTTTGCAAGCAGTAAATATTTAACAGGTTAATGCCAGCAATTTGGAGTATGCATTGTTGCTGCCTTTTTTTTTTAATTAAAACTTGATTTTTAAGTAAAAATGAAAGAAGAGTGTCAGAGGAACCTCCAAGTAGTGCTCAAATGAAGTAACAAAATACTAAAGCAGCTAGCCACAAAACTAGAAGGCAGAAGAGTCTAATGTTTCTGTCGATGGTAGCAAGGATACACCATATTTCACATTTGTCCATTGTTACAAAATTGCTAATTCAGAACGAATTAAAAAGGAGCGTGTTGCCTGAAACCACCGCCTGCTACGAAAAAAGCTACCACAGAAGTATTTGTTTAGCATTTTGAGGAACATAGAATTGAAGTAAAAGGGATATTAATATAAGCGGCCACGGCAGGGAACCAGCTAGAAAATCATGAGAGGTGCCTGTCTCTCAGTATCCACAGTGTTCCCCTAAGGGGAACATGTATGCTAAAATACCAAGCCCTCCATGTAATTTTTTGATGCGATGCATTGAGTGGACCGAGTTTTCTACATATTTCTTCTTCTGCTGTGACTCACAGGAGGTTAAAAATGCTGCCTGTGAGTAAAGCACACGTGGTTTTTGCAGACAGTCCTCTTCACAGTGATTTTCAGTGGCTAAGCAGTGGCAAATTTTCAGACTGCCTTGATGCAGCTGAGCATTTTCAGTCTAGACTACAACAAAAGCACCCTGGATTAGATGGTAAGTGGCTGGGAATGCTCTCACTCCTGGCTGACATTGTGTCTTGCCTAAGCAGTCTTAACCTTTGCCTTTCAGGGGTATCAGAAGGCAAACAGGCTGACAGTTTTATGTAAGCTGGGAGGCAGTTCTTGCAAAGGCAGTGTTTTTTTCTCTAGGGATGCTCACTTTTCAAGTTCCCACCTGCTGAAGGAGCTGCTAACATTTTGTACTGCCAGTGCTGATGACTTTGCTGGGTATTTGAAAAATATAGAGTAGTATGGGAGTTTTAATTTTTAAGACACCTCCTCTTATCGAAAAAAGTTCACACTGGTGGTTATTAAAGTTGAAAGAACTGCCAGGTTAAGCTGAAGCTAACAAAAGGGATCCTGTCACCTCCTGGTGGCCTGGGCATCATTTTTTGTGAAACTTAAGAAATCTGCACACACTGTCCTTGCTGTGTTTTTGCACAGATACTTGTGAGCGGTGATACTTTCATACAAGAAGTTTTTTCTTCCTTTCTCAGACTAACAACATACCACTAAAAAGCTTATGTGCAGTTTCCGGTGTCCAAAAGAACATCAGACTCCAAAAGCCTTAAAAAGGCAGAAAAAAGGGTCTAATTATTTGTACAAGATTAGACTCCTTAAATGTGCTTTCATAAAAAAAGAATATGCAAATTTTATAGTAGTTTCACAATCAATTATTTTAATACTGTTTCTTTATATGTTGTAAACACCGAAGAAATGTGATGGATTTCCATATATAAGTGTTTGTGCCTGCTCATTTGTAAAACGAAATTTGAATGTTGTCTAACAGCAAGTGCTCAATGGTTTAAAAAAAAAAAAATCTTTTTCTGAACTTTATTCTTGAAGGTTTGCTTATCTCAGCATATGCTGCTAATTGCCCCATGTATATCTAGTAGTTAAAAATAAGGATTTTGTTTAGCCTTTTAAAGGATTATAACGCTCACCTCGATTCAGAAAAGTATTTAAGCAAGGGCTTAATTTCTAAGGAGGATGGACCTGAACGTGTTGCTTTTCGAGGGAAAGCAGTAGTGACTGCTTCTGTACCTGGGTTAGGCAGGAGGGAAGTATGCACATAGGTCACTAATACTGTCTCATGTTGGTGGTTGGAATGAGGTGACTGGTAGCTGACTCTGTAGGTTACAGACAGTGGCTAGGGTGTTTGGGCACCCAGATTATAATAACTAACAAGAATCCCTTCCCATCACTATTTCCTAGTCTTCATGATATATTATAGTGTATTTGTAAAGATACCAGCTTCTTAATTTTCAGATCATTTACACCATTAATAGAATATGGTCAACTAGTATGTTTTTCTTTTTTTTTCCATGTTCTGAAATACTTTTATTTTAGGAAATACAATTTATCTCTGGGAGTTCTTACTAGCATTGCTCCAGGACAAAGCTACGTGTCCGAAATATATCAAATGGACTCAAAGAGAGAAGGGCATTTTCAAACTGGTAGACTCCAAGGCTGTGTCCAGGTTGTGGGGAAAACACAAAAACAAACCTGACATGAATTATGAAACAATGGGTAGAGCTCTCAGGTATGTGCATTTTTAATAATAAACTGTTTTTGTTGCCTTAGTGTTTGCATGCATTAAATGCCTCACCTAATTTGTGTAACAACAGTAAAGAGTTAGTACTCTATCAGTTTGGGAAATGAAGTTATTTCAGCAAAATAAATGAGGTGGCTAAAAGTAACACTTACTAACTTCAACCCAAATCAGCAGCTCCGACATTTTCAGTGCTGCTGCAAAAACCGCATCTTCACAGTCAGCCACAGACAAAGTAAGAAACTGAAGGTTCCAAGTGGGGCAAGCCTTTTACTTAAAATTTCATTCTCCTTTCTCCAAAAAATCCTAAATTCAGGTGTATTAATGAAATTATTTCTACTTGTTGCAAATGATTCTGTTTCCAGTGGAAGATACACTTTTAGAATTCAGGTCTGGGTGCCCTTCTCTGCACTTGCATGCAGAGAAGGTTTTAAAACATCTTATCACATGCCTCTGCCTGTCAGGTTGGCATTTTTCTTATACGTAAAAGACTGTGCAAAGTAAGCAGACATCCACAAAGCTTTAGTCTTACCTGACTGATAATTGTCCGACTGAGCAGCTATGCATTTCTTTTCATTTCCCTTCACCCTTCACCTCAGTGTGCATAACTTCAAATTGTCATGTTCATTTATAAATATAACAGAAGTAGTGCTCTTCTCCTGTCCTGTTCCCTTTGCTTTGCTGTAGCTAAAATGTCTGCCTGTGCTTACTGGTGAATAAGCATGAATTCAGGTAACTGAAAGAACTGTATGAGTCAAGAGGAGAATTACAAGTTTCATGCAACTTTTTAAAGAGTATGAGTTCATAGCAGAGCTGCCAAGTCATGGAGTTCTCTTTCTCCTCAGAGTTATCTGAGGTTGAAATTAAAAGGTGACAAGAAATACCAGTAAAAGAAAGTTGTTTGAGGGGAAAAAATACCCTATTAAATTGGCTGCTCCATTATAATGAAGAAACTCGGCACTTAAAATATTAAACCTTAAGCTTCCACGTGTTACTGATGGTCTTACTTTCGGGGAGGTTTGTTGCCTTTTTTGTTTTGTTTTGTTTGGTTTGGTTTTTGGCAAAAAACACTGTGTAACTTGATGTGTGTACACTTTAAACAGATACTATTACCAAAGAGGAATACTGGCTAAAGTAGAAGGTCAGCGCCTAGTATATCAATTTAAAGAAATGCCAAAAGATCTCATCTATATAGATGATGAAGATGCGAGCCCTAGCACTGAATCATCGGATTCAACGCTGCTCTCAACTCCTGTGGCCAATAGAAACCAGTCGAGCAGATCTAGAGCGTCTGCAAACGCGGGAACAAAGGGAGGATCAGCCACAGCGCTAAAAACAGGAAACTCAAAGCCTGCTAAGCTGAAGGAGCACGTCGAAGCTGTACAGCAGCAGACACCTGGCTTGACTTCAGAAGTTTTGAGGACAATGCAATCTCCGCAGCCAGTACATCCCACTCAGCTTTTTCGGACAGTTCACGTAATGCAGCCATTGCAGTCCCTCACAGAAGGACATGCAGCTGTAACCAGTAATGTTCCAGATGAAACGTTAAATCCCTCGGTTCAGAATATAAGGTAAGACTATGTAGAGAAAATAAATGTATGAATAATAATAAACTCCCTGGATGATGGCTAGATAGACTAGATTCTTTGTTGTGCTTCAAAAAAAAAAAAAAATGCTCGTCTCCCAGTTCAGTTGAAGTGAAATGGCATCTTTGTGGCTGATCCTAGGAAATGGGAATTACTGCAACATACTGCGAAGTTTAGTTTACACTCATAAATGCTCTGCCTTTGTGTGGAGGAAAATGCATCTTTCCTGCTATATTAGGCCTGATGCAAATGCTTTAGGGAGGAAAAATACACAACTTCTCTTTAAGATTGGTGTCATCAGTTCTATCCCACAGCAGAGGCAGCATTTTCATGGCTCTGATTTTTCACTTACTGTTTGGGGTCTTTGCTTTTGAATTATACATGGTGTGTCTACATGATCCCTTCAAAAAGATTTTCTATCTTGCTGCTTAATTTTTCTTCTTAAGAATTTTTTGTCATCTCTTTCATCTTTTGTATTGTCTCCAGTTACAACAGGGGGAAAGCTCCGTGTTATCTATGCTAGCATTTTGCTGCAGTTACAAGAGCATGTTCTTTTGATTTTTAGAAAACAATTAACAGAATAATCTCATGGGAGTTGTGTATCTGCAGACTGTTTTGGGAGACATTTACACTTCCACGCTTAATTTGTAAGTCAACTGGCTAACGCTACACAGCATTTAAGCATCGTGACTCCTTTGCCACCTATCTGTTAGTAGCAGCATCCTAATTGAAGAGGCTTTAAAGACAATCACTTAAGCCTGGTTTTACCCTTGCCTGAGGCATCCCCTGATAGAGCTTTCCAATCTCCACTGACTACAAAAGACCTAAAACAAATAAATGTTCTTTTAATCTAGGCCCTTCACAGGAATGTCAGAGTTGTATATGGTGATTCTGGACCTTAAAGCTGTTTAAGGTTTAAAACTTTATATAGTTAGGATATAGTTCAGGAGCTGCACATTCTTAATGAGTTATGGAGATCACTTTTTTTGGAGACTTGCTGTGTTAACACCACCGTTACAACGGCTAGCATTTTGTGCTGCAAAATGGCAGTAAAGCTATTTCCTGCTCCCTTCCTCTAGTCTTTCCTTTGAAAATTACATCCAGAGCCACCAAATAGATTGGGAGTGGTACTGACTATCTGGGGTTAACCATGCAGTTTTGTCAGAGAGAAGTAATGAGACCAAATAATGTCTTTGTTTCCAAAGAGTAAGTTTTTCTCTTCTCATTTCTGCTACTAGAGGGATGTTGTAAAAGCTAGTCAGTTATTAAAATTCCACTTACATGAAAGGAAAATCCAGAATAACAATAACAGCTACGTTTTTCAGAAGAACTGAAAGAAGAACTGAAACTCTTTTTACATCAGGCTCCAGTGACTGATATAATAGAATCAATAAGAAATGCTTTAAGAGATAACCAAGTAGTTGAGGAAGCTGAAGATTTATATATAGGAAATGACAAACCAAGACTGCAGCTTCAGTCAAGAAAAAGATTGTATTATCTCATCTTTCCTTGGGGTAAAAAAAAAAAAAATCTTTAAAATTATCCCTGGACTTCCTGGTTGGAATCGTCTTTTTCTAAATTTTCTTAAAAATTATGAAATGTTTTCATTCACATTGCAACATGAAAAATTCACACTGAAAAGAGAAATTCACTGGTTAGTAAAGATTGCAAGGGAATAAATACATTGAACCGTGAAAGCAAAAATCCTTATCATAGTTACTGGTAGGTGCTGTAAAACAAACTGGAGAGTTACTATTTTTAAGTAGACAGTATCTGTTTTCATTTGTCTTTTAATCCTAAAGTGCATGATTTGAAATCAAACTGTTTTACTTCTTGTTCTAACCAACTAGAATTAGTTCAGGATGTACATAGGGGAGGGAAAGGTTGTATTTGATCAGACGCTTATGTGAAAGTTATTGCCTAATTATGAAGAATTCTACAAAATTAAAAAAAAAAAAAAAAAGAAAAAGTAACCAGGTTTGGAATTTATTTAGAAAATCAATACAAATCTTCATCAGGGTGATGTGTCTTCAGAGTTTTTAAAGGTTAGGAATGAAGTTACTCGGTACAGTACAATCCTATGATTTCAGGGTTGATGAAGGATTTAATTACTTACAAGCTGTAAAAAGTGGCAATATAGTGAAAGGAAATGAGTACAGACACAACTGAAGCTACACAGTACCATTTAAGTCAGTAGAATGATGCTATTAAACATTAATGGGGAAGAGTTCAGCAATTCACAGAGTTAAATAGCTCTAGGCTAGACCTACACTAGATTATACATCAAAACCAGTATCAGTAGTACAGATGATATAAAAAACAATAACAACGAACAGAAGTATTGGTAAGACCTAGTAAGGCAGGCAGGCAAGAAATCCAGTCTAACGTTTGGAAACCTGCATAGTGATATGATGACATCCAGTTACTGCATTACGGTATTTCAGAATTGGACCTTGGGCAATAAGCTAAGGAGCAAAAAGTAGTAGAGATGATACATGTGTGAAGTTCAAATGAAGTAAAAGCTTTAAAGCCTTAGAGTTCTGTATTGCATTGGTTCTAATCACATATTTGTAACTTAAAACATGATTCCACAAAGTCTTCAATTGCACTTTTCTTAGCCAAGCTGACAAACGGTCTCAGATGAAGCGGGGGGAAGACCCACTGGATCTTTTCCATTCAGTACGTAATTACTGAATGGTATAGAAGTATTGCTAATTAAGAAAGAATGTACTAAGGTGTCTGAGCAGTTAGAGTAAAAATAAAAACAACAGCCTAGATTTTTTTGGGTGTACTTTTTATCAGGATGGGCCAAGCTACAAACCAAGGTGCTGATGAGTCCTGTGCAGTAGTTGCTGCCCATTCCAAGTTCTAAAAATACAATTTATGACAGATACATTTCTGTTGAGTTTCAAGATGCAGACTTGAAATAGTTTGAGGTAGAAGGACACACTGAACATTTTTTGGGGCATATGTTTTAGGTCTTGTTTTATAATAAGGCTAAAACAAAGGAACTGTATTTTGGGTGGGTTTGTTCAAGCAGATGTAAATCTGTAGCAGTTGAACGTGTTTGTGTACCCATTCTGAATTACTGCAGTGAGGCGTCCATAAGGGATGAAATGAATGGTCTATGTGATTTGAAAATGTACAGCACGTACGATTGCCATTATAGAGTAAGAGCTGACAAACCTTCTGATGTATGCACACTCTTGGGTTGCGGTTGGAGTCACTTTATAGTAGTTTTATAAGGAAGCATGAGGACAAATAGCAACATTGGTTGCCAGTTGCTGTTCAGAGGTTGGGGCATGTAGATAGTCATGGTCATTTTGGAGAAAGGGCAGCCAGTGTTTGGGAATGATCCTCAGAAGTTTTTCTGCTGCGTACTGGTTAGTGGTGGGGCTCTGCCTTCAGTTGTGAACATCTTGGACCCATATAATTTGTCTTAAGCAATGTAGCTTCTGAAGTTTTATTCATATAAATGTTCTTCCTGCTGCAGCAATTTGCTTCTGTTGTGTTGTGAGAAGAAAAAAAATTATGTGATCAACCACATACTATGGAGAAAATATGGAGGATTTTTGAGGTCAAAACAATTGGCTTCTTAACGCTTAACCATATCCTTCAGGGAAAAAGTCTGAACGTGCATCTTCTCTGCTGAGGAGCTTGGTAAAAGAATCATATTTGAAGAATGTGGTGAAGGGCTCATGTCACCATCCCTCCCCTGCACCAGGTGGCATTGCCTGGTAAAGTCAATTCCCAGAGCGTCGCTGGGAGAGTGAGGCAGCCGTTCCCCAGGGCCTTTCTTTGTTTCTCAAACAGGCGGTGAAAATCAGGGGTTGGTTCTTTGCAGGTGACAGGCAGTGGCTTCATTTATAGCTGCACAAAGCTTATATAGAGTTTTGTGTACTTTGGGAGGAAGGTAAACGGAAAAGTCTTGTCTTTTGGATGGCATTTGAGGGGCTTTTTATGCAAGTTTTGGTGCTGCTGTAATGCAGGAGACAAGAGGTGGCCAAGGGAATACGGCTCTTCTTCAGCACTAGTGCTTAAACAAAAAGCCTGGGATATGGTGCTAACCCGGGCTTGGGAAGCGGGACAGGAGCAGGGTCAGGTCATGCAAATGGGGTTTTGCTGACCAGGGAAGACATCCAGTATCCCCAGCGGGAATATTTGGAATTGCAAACTCACTGCTGTTCCGCAGGTCTAACCACGCTGCTTGGGTGGATGACTGCAGTCTCCAGTCATGTAACTGGGAGCTGAATTTGGCACCACGTTTCCAGTGATAAAAATAAAAATGTCTCTCTGGATAAGCAGTTTATTTCTCACTTTTTCCAATAAGCCAGCTTTTTTAAGGAAGAAAAGAAAAAAAAAAGCCTCTTTGAATTTAGTGCTTATAAAACTGTTTAAACCAGAGCAACTGACACAGGTTATAACCAGAATATCTGGTTTATTGGAGTAATTGTGTTTTAACTCGGAATTCGGAGGCACTGAAGTAGGCCTAGGATTCAGCTCCATGTTCATCGGGTCATTCTGAGCATAAAGAGCATCTCTTCTGTTGCTCCAGAAAGTGTACATCTCCTGTAAGGCCAGGGGCTTAGCTTGTCATGGGTAGTCTAGGACATCGTACAGGGCTCTAAGGTGCCTGCGTTTGGGCAATTAAATTGCTCCCTTGAATGATGAGGGCTGCAGATAGAGACATGCATTTCCATCTACCTTTAATCTAGAGTAGTAGTGATTTAACATGGAGTGTCTTGTGGATGGACTGAAAAGAGGTTCTCATTACTAACAACTCAAAGAAAATCATATTGTGAATAATTTAAAATTGTGTCTCTCTCTTATTGGCTGTATGGGACCCAGCTGAATCTTCTAACTGGCAACTCTGTATACCAGGAAGTTGCAATTAGCTGACTGCTGACAGATCCTGAGCAATGCTTTAGCAGACTTCAGGTTCTAAACACCTATCAAAATTCAGTTTATTGTTTCTTTTCTGTATTTTCAAGTTGTCACTGTGATAGCTTGGACAGAGCATGTTAGAAGACCAGTATCCTGACTCTGTTCTGTAGCTGAGGGAGAAGGTAATACAGGCCACAGAGGACCAGTGGCATATGCTCTTTGTGTTCAGTTCTGAACTGGAGAAGCGCTACATGATGAATCAGCCACAGCTTTCATCTTGACCTTCTTGCAACCTTTGGGGTAGAAAACATTGCAGTAATTCCTCCTGAAGGTGACGCAAGCATGGACGACAATGGCAAGATCCTCATTCAAGAGGAGAAGGAAGTAGCTGAAGGTGAATCGTGTTTTTTCTGGGCATGAGCATTCTGTGTAAGAACAGTGATGAAGCCAACGATGTGCCACACAGTGGATTGTCCCAATAAGTAGGGGGAATTACCTTTGAAAGTCATGTCTACCCCAAGCAAACACATATGCTTTCTGCTATTGTTCTATAATCTGTTTCTGTGTCCAGGCTATGATGTATTGGTGGTCTGACTGCAGCTATGCTGATGCTGAAAAATAGACAGATTTGTCTAGCATTGAGTTTATCAACTCTGAAAATGTGATTACAGCTGCCATTTCAAATGAAGTGTCTTCATCTTGTGCCATGTATAGACGCTAGCTTGTGTAAGTTGTGCAGGGAATGTCACCGTTATGTTCTGTAATCATACTTTACACCCTATGTATGTTGGTTTAGCTTGAGCTTGCGTAACCACACAGACAGAGTGAGGCAATCTGCCGCTGTCCTACTGAGATTTTGCATTCACCATCTCATTTCCCTGAATAATAATGAGATTCAAATCTGCACAATGTCATCTAATGTTGTAGCCTATCACGCCTCTGCCGTTCCTATAGATATGCTGAATAAAACAAGGCCAACAGTGTCCTGGCCTGTATCAGAAAGAGTGCGGCCAGCAGGAGTAGGGAAGTGATTGTACCCCTGTACTTGGCACTGGTGAGGCCACACCTCAAATCCTGTGTTCAGTTTTGGGCCTCTCACTACAAGATGGGCATTGAGGTGCTCGGGCGTGTCCAAAGAAGGGCAATGGAGATGGTGAGGGGTCTGGAGCACAAGTCTTATGAGGAGCGGCTGAGGGAACTGGAGTTGTTCAGTCTGGAGAAGAGGATTGCAGAGTTGAACTCTGTTATCTCTTAAGTGAAGGCTTGGTTGCATCTCAGGTTTGAGGATGGTGAGGAAAATGCCATTCGTGAGGGAGGTGTTGGTCAGAAATAGGCTGATATGATCTCAGTGGGCTTCTACAAGAAACTCTCATTTAGCTTACAACAGGCTGTGTTTTTCAGAACGTATTTGCAATAGTGGTAGTGGTCAATGGCTCAATGTTCAGGTGTAGATCGGTGATGAGTAGTGTTCCCCCAGGGGTCCATACTGGGACCACCACTCTTTAATATCTTCATCAATGACATAGTGGGATCACATGCATGCTGAGCAAGTTTGCAGACGACACCAAGCTGACTGGTGCAGCTGACGTGCCTGGGGGATGGGATGCCATCCAGGGGGACCTGGACAAGCTTGAGTAGTGTGCCTGTGTGAATCTCATGAGGTTCAACAAGACCAAGTGCAGGGTCCTGCCCCTGGGTTGGGGCAACCCCCGGTATTGGTACAGGCTAGGGGATGAAGGGATCGAGAGCAGCCCTGGTGAGAAGGACTTGGGGGTACTGGTGGATGAAAAGCTGGACCTGAGCTGCCAATGTATACTCACAGCCCAGAAAGCCAACCATATCCTGGGCTGCATCCGAAGAAGTGTGGCCAGCAGGTCAAGGGAGGTGATTCTGCCCCTCTACTCTGCTGAGACCCCACCTGGAGTCGTGCATGCAGCTATGGAGCCCTCAGCACAGGAAAGACATGGACCTGTTGGAGCGGGTGCAGAGGAGGGCCACCCAAATGCTCAGAGGGGTGGAACATCTCTCCTCTGAGGAAAGGCTGAGAGAGTTGGGGTTGTTCAGCCTGGAGAAGGCAAGGCTCCGGGGAGACCTTCTTGCAGCCTTTCAGTACTTAAAAGGGGCTTATAAGAAAGATGGGGACAGACTTTTTGTCAGGGTCTGTTGTGATAGGACAAGGTGTAATGGTTTTAAACTAAAGAAGCGTAGAGTAAGATTAGATAGCAGGAGGAAATTTTTCCCAATGAGGGTGGTGAAACACTGGCACAGGTTGCCCAGAGAGATGGTAGATGCCCCATCCCTGGCAACATTCAAGGTCAGGCTGGATAGGGCTCTGAGCAACCTGGTCTAGATGTCCCTGCCCATGGCAGGGGGGTTGGACTATAGATGACCTTTAAAGGTCCCTCCCAACCCAGACTCTTCTGTGATAGGGACAATTTCTATGACAACAAAGACTTTGGTTATAACCAGACATTTTATTTTCCTGCAGCTGAGAAGACCTTTTTCTTAAGCCCATTTCTGATCTAATTTCTGTGGTAGGTAGGAAGAAGGCTGCTTACAGCAGAAGGGACTTCAGAGTCATCTAGATAAATCAATTTTGTTTCTGTGCAATGAGAAGCTACCCACAGCAGCTCTCTCTCACATGTCGGTTGAAGGAGGTGGTGTTTCTGCAGGTCTCTGTTAGTAGCAAAGTTTCTGAGTTTTAGTTCAGCTGAGCTTGCAGTTTTGACATATTCTGGAAAGAAGGCTGTAAGACTGCGTGGGTCAGTAAAAAGGACACCAGACTTGAGAGTTGTCTTCTGTCTCTGTCCTCATGACGTAAGAGATTATCTTGTCCAGGCAAAGCGATAGACAAGAACAGGCAAGTTCTGCCCTCCCTTTGGAGGAGGCTGTGTTCAGACTTGGCATGGAGGCATGAAATGTGTTTCTACCTCTCGTGGACTTCCCCCCCCCCCCCGCCCCGACTGCTTAGCACCGCCTGTCTGCGTGGCTTGTGCTGTAAAAAGGCCCGTGGCTATGACGGCGATACACTGGGGTGAAGTATTGGCAAGGCTGTTGATGACTCTGAGGACCATGTACAGGAGTGCAGCTGTGGAGCAGTTTGCAGCGACAGTAGAGCTCCTTCCTTAGTTGCATTTGTCTGACACTTCCTATAGTCACTCGAAAGAGACTGCCTTTCAACGCGGGCATCTGAAGTGGTTTGAACAAGCACATCCCACCTCTGCACCTCCCTCACTCTCCCGAGCTTGACTGAGTTGTTTGCAACCAGTTAGTTGAAGAAATGGGGAAAGTCCCTGGAAATTTGCCTGTTTATCTCAAGGACATAATTTCCCCTATAGCTGTAGGTTGAACAATGTGTACGTTGGAGAGGGAATTCTCCTCTGTTGCCTCTCTGTGTGTATTTCTTAATACTGCCTTGTTTCATTTTCTTACTGTGCTATAAAATACTTTGCTTACCTTGGCTTGTAGCTTCAATATTTTTCTTGGTATTTTCTCCCTTTCTCCATTTCATAAATTTCACCTAAATTACCATGAATAAACTTGTTTTTCCTGCCTGTCACTTAGTGTTTTCTTTATCACTAGTTACCTCTTGATGAGCTAATATGATATTGCACAATTCTAGACTGTTAACAGTACCAATGAACGAAGAAACAGATGATCTTTTTCTGCCAAGCTAAAATGACTTCAGAATTTTTGTCATTCTTTTCTCAGTTGTAACCAGACTGTTTTATGGCAGCATTTCCTTTTCATCACTGTTGCTCAATGTTCTTGTTCTTTTTGTAACCTGAGCAGAAACTTTTAAAGTAATCACCCAATAGATTTGTACTCTAGAGTAGAA